>NC_043976.1:26914105-27119105 GCF_902148855.1 Sphaeramia orbicularis | reverse complement strand
AGAAAGGGTCCTCATGCACCCCCCCCCCCCCCCCCACAGCTTGACTTCTTTGCTATATTATTATACCTATTGGCCTACTCTATCAGAAAAATGATGTTAACATGAAATTAACTGGTTCACACTATCCGTATTTGAGCTTTGTAATATCGTTACATCACCTAAGTATAGATTGGTAAACTAGGGGTAGGGGAAATAAAATTGATTATATTATACATTTCTATACTGAATCTCTAGACTAGTTATGTCATTTTAAAGCTCTTGAATAACTCTACATAATACAGGGTGGGGAAGCAAAATTTACAATGAACATTTAGTTGTTTTTTCTCAGCAGGCACTACGTCAATTGTTTTGAAACCAAACATATATTGATGTCATAATCATACCTAACACTATTATCCATACCTTTTCAGAAACTTTTGCCTATATGAGTAATCAGGAAAGCAAACGTCAAAGAGTGTGTGATTTGCTGAATGCACTCGTCACACCAAAGGAGATTTCAAAAATAGTTGGAGTGTCCATAAAGACTGTTTATAATGGAAAGAAGAGAATGACTATGAGCAAAACTATTACGAGAAAGTCTGGAAGATACTGTTAAAGAAGAATGGGAGAAGTTGTCACCCGAATATTTGAGGAACACTTGCGCAAGTTTCAGGAAGTGTGTGAAGGCAGTTATTGAGAAAGAAGGAGGACACATAGAATAAAAACATTTTCTATTATGTCAATTTTCTTGTGGCAAATAAATTCTCATGACTTTCAATAAACTAATTGGTCATACACTGTCTTTCAATCCCTGCCTCAAAATATTGTAAATTTTGCTTCCCCACCCTGTAATACCACTCAAAATGGGGATATTATCATTGATAAACAGATATACAGGGGTTGGACAAAATAATGGAAACACCTTCTATGATGCCACAATGTTAGGTGTTTCCATTATTTTGTCCAACCCCTGTAGGTCAAAAGGTCATGTGTACTCCAGGGAAATTCACCTTTCTCATTTCAGAACTCTGTTTTGGCAACAAAACCTAAATAGATCCAACAGGAAATTTTCAAATATTTTATTGCACATACCTATAAGGTTTTTATAATAATTAGAGAAAATGGATATGCTACAGCAAGGGTGAAAAGTCCTGACATGGTTATATTTTTTATCCTCCATCATGCCCATCGACTGAGTGGATTACAAATTCTCTTCGAAACAGGGAAGGGGCTCACTAAGTGCTGCACCAATATCAGCAATGATAATATCCTCATTTTGACTGGTGTTATTGTATAGTTCTTCAAGAGCTTTAAAATGACATATAACTAGTCTAGAGGTTCAGTATAGAAATGTATAATACAATTAATTTTATTTCCCCTACCCCTAGTTTACCAAGCTATACTTAGGTGACGTAACAATATTACAAAGGTCAAATACGGATAGTGTGAACCAGTCAATCTCATTTTAACATCATTTTTCTGATAGAGTAGGCCTATAGGTATAATAATATACCAAAGAAGTCAAGCTGTAGGGGGGGGTGCATGAGGACCCTTCCTAGCCCATGGACTACATAGGTAAGAAGTCAATCTTTCCATAGAGTCAATTTCCTTTATTATAGCCACTGATCCTCATGGGGTGCAACAATTTTAAGCTAGCTCTTTGTAACGGCCTTTTTTGGAAGCAATTATAAGAATTTTAAAGAGGTACTTGTCCTCTTTCTCTAATACATCTCCAGGAATTTGAACTTGATTTTTATTAGAAATAGTGTGTGGTGTTTTAATTGTCACGAAATATATATTGAATCATTAAAAATGTTTATTATTATTATTATTATTATTATTATTATTATTATTATTATTATTATTATTATTATTATTACTACTATTTTTTTTTTTTTTTTTTTTAGCTATTACCAGAAATTTCAAGTGACCCCAAGGTTGACAAACAGTGTCTTAGATCAAGTGTAACTAAGACTCAGTATGTAGTCATTGTACCTGGTCTATCAGGAAGAAATCACATTGTCACAATCATTTTATAGTGGGCAAAAATATTTTTATTCTAACTTTATAGGTTCCAGTGTATTATTGATTCATGAATTATCTGAAGTGTAGAAATTTGTTGGTTGGTCTATTTTAATAACAACTAATGGAGAGTGAAACAGAAATAATGATATCTACTGTATAATAAAAAAGTTAAGCAGTGATTGTCATTTGTATGCGACTCGTCTCAGGTTCATTTATACAAATCCACCAGTGAATGATCCATTTGTTGGAATTCACAGTCTGTGAATTTAGTGATATATGGATCACAGATAAGAACAGTAGTTTCACAATCTGCAGCCAAAAACACATACACCGGCCATATCTAATTCTGCACATAATGTACTGCAAAAGCATGGTAAGTATTAAAGCTCTAACAATCACACAAATTATCTAAATGATTGCTCTAATCGCCAGCATGAGCATCAACTGCCATGGAAGAAAATGGACAAAATGAACCCACCACATGCTCTGAGTGAACAGTGCCACACATAATTATTGGAGATATTTCCAAGAGAGTTCCTCTTGAGACTGTTTTTTCCCTGAGATGACTAAATTGGAATATTTCAGGCCAAAATGGGGCAGATGCCTTTCAGCTGGGTTAAACTGACCATTAAACTGGCATTTAGAGTCAGATGAATCAGAGCTTCCGGCATTTAAAAAAAAGAAAGACAAGAAAACAGGCTCTGTGAAATATGACTAAAAATGAAAACAAAATGTATAATACAACAATTCGTGTATCATTAGTTTTTCAATTTAAAACCAAAAAACAAAAACCACTTGTTTTTTGTTTTTCATTTTCAAAACCACAATGAAAACGGATAACGGTTCGTTTTTCCATTTCCCGATTTTCTGCTCAAATGAAAAATGGAAAAAAGGAATAACGATCATTTCATCTGATTTTGCTATTTTCAATATAGTTAAGTTGTCTGACCCAGAAATAGTCACTACTAGGGAAAAAAATAAACAAACAGAATTTTCCGAATTAACGAGATACTGTTTTCTGAAAAAAAAAAATCAATTCAGCTCTGTTTTTCTGAATTAATTAATTCAGAAAAAAATTTAAAAATTAATTCGGCTCTGTTTTTCTGAATTAATTTATTCAGAAAAACAGAGCCGAATTAATTTTTTGTGTGAATGCAATACGCTTCTGTACATTAATTATAGCAAAATATTCCTCCAGTCTGGCCATGATTTCATTTGTTTATTTTTTCCCTAGTAATGACTACTTCCAGGTCAGACAACTATTTTGAAAATAGCAAAATCGGATGAAATGGTCGTTATCCGTTTTTTCCATTTTTCATTTGAGCACAGGAAATGGAAAAACAAACCAGTCCCTGTATCATTCGTTCATTCGTTTTTCAATTTAAAACCAAAAAATCTAAAAACAAAAAAAAAAAAAGAGTCATTTTTTTTGTTTTTTGATTTTAAATTGAAAAACGAATGAATGATTGATACACGGATCTATAACCATAGTAATTATACAGTAAAGAATTAAAACATCCTTGCACAGTTTTTCTTGTTATTTTTGTTATAACTGTCGAGTTGCATTTGGTAGTAAAATATGCTGGACAAATAGGTTTTATTTTAATTTATGGCAATGACTACTGCCACGGTACTGTGGCACAAAATATCGGTTTGTCTATTGTCACAGAGCCAATCAAACGTTAGCATTTGTACTAGAGCCAATCAGGGAGACTGTTACATGAACTCATTTGCCTCTTGCTGCCACAGTACTGTGGTGATATATGGAAGAAATGACTAATTATCAGTGATGAAAGTGAGGAAAGAAAAAAAAACCTGAACTTTTCTGAATGACTTCAATGAGTAACAAACCTGGTTTGCTTGTCATCCGGACGTCCTGTGACAGAAAACCGCTATTTCTATCAGTTTCCTGGCACCAGGACCACTTGAACTTATTTTTGATTCCTGCCTCACACTTCAGTTCGTCCCCATGCTGAAGGACGATGAATTCTGACAGGATTTCACAGAATATTTAGATGAAATACATTGGCAGTAAAATACTCAAAGCGAATCCACCATCTTGTCTCCAAAAATGCGAAACGGACCAGAATCAGAGCCGTCGATACAAGTTCTGCATTGTAAGCGAGCATCTCATTGGTCAAGACGAATGGAGAAGAAAGCAATATGGCCGCGCCCATGAGACGGACCCAAATAAACGTAATTTACAATTTTTGGAGCGATTTATGCGTAATATTCCAGCTGAAATGTCGCCAAACCAGACGGAAATGATCCGGACACATTTAATTTACCAGAACATATGCTCAGTTTTTGGAAAAAAACAAATTTCTGGCAAAAACCGGAACACTTTCATCACTGAATTAGTAATAATATATAGTATAGAAAAGGAATTATTGTTCTAAATACTCTATATGTTGTTTTATGGTGTTCTTTGCACTGGAGGCTGGAGAAGGTGGGCGGAGCTACATGTTAGTTCTGTGTATTGAGTGCTGTGGTCCTGTGGAATTCTGCACTATGAACGTTGTCCTAGTGGCTGATTTATATCAATGTCAGATTTATCCCCCCCCCCCCCCCCCCTTTTGAAAATCTTTAGAAGAGAAAGAAAAACAAAAACAAAACATACTTCTGACCAGGATTTGAACCAGTCATCCCCACTGCAGTCTGATACATTACTAAGTGAGCTAAATTTCCACTGTGTCACAACTCAACCTATTTGCTATATGATTGCCTTGGGACCTTTTCGGGACGTACGTTACCAGTCTAGACATGATATAACGAGGATGTTGATTGGTTCTGTGGTAACAGACGAACCGATATTTTGTGCCATAGTACTGTGTCAGTTGCCACTTAATTTTTATATACAACTGAATTATAACCTCTTAGTTATTAACACATTCATTCAATTACACAACTAACAGATATGATGAATTAAGAAAAAAAACAATTATGTCAAGTGAAATTGCTTGGCTCAGATCAACATGGCATTGAATGTTGGAAAAGGTCAACATACCAAAAAAAGGTCCATGTGCCTGTTTACATCCAGTATAAATATAAAAATAATAATGATAAAAAAAAAAATCTATTTTCCACTTGTGATGTAGCCAGAGAAATATTAATAGCATCTGATAAAGGTTTTCCATAAAAGCAGTAAATGCACAGACCGTCCATCCCTGCAGAAGCTCTATAATTAGTTTAATAGAAGCTCACATCAGTCCTTACTTCTTTTTACTTCAACAGCCTCTCTCTCAAACACTAAAAAGTATTAGGAAAAAAAAAATGTCATCATGCAAATTTTAAGGTGTACATATAAGAGGATGCAGCAGCCATTTTATTCATTTTAGGCGTTAATTGGACTCTTGTACTCGGTTTTACACTTTGCCATTTTCATCCATCCTGCAGCAGCGGTCTTCCACATAAAATCACCCAGGCTGTTTCGTGTAACTGTACTCTCTGCAGACATTAGATCAAATTATCCAGGTCGGTTAATGGCTAACAGCAGACTGTGTTTGGTTTGTGCTGTTGCCAACTGCCAGCTCCAAATAAAATGTTGCCATTGTAGGTTTCTGCCAATCGCAGATCTTATTTCTATGAAACATATTTTGGTTCATAAACACCATTTATATACACTGTACCTATGCATATATCAACATAACAGCATCTGAAAAATGTCACAAAAAAAAAAACATGAGCAATTAAGGAATAAAATTAAGTAATCAATCAGTGTTCATGGTTAGGCACAGGAACTAGGAAAGATAACAGATTTAGTTAAATACAGAAAAGCTGTGATTAAAAGTGACTATTATTATTATTATTATTATTATTATTATTATTATTATTATTATTAATAGTAATAATAATCATTATGACTAACTATAACTTTTATCCTGTAATTATTAACATTTACATACATCCAACATAACAACAACAACAACAACAATAAAAATATTAATTATTATAATTATTATCTTGCTACTTGTTTCTACTAGTACTTTGCAAAGTGCGGTTGCTTGGTTTTCTTAATAGTTTTCTTTTTTAGAGTTACTAGTCGCTTTTCCATTGACCCTCAAATTGCGCAAATATAACTTGCGCATAAAAATTTTGCTAATGGAAAAACGACAATTTCGCCAAAAGTCTCATTTTTCGATTAAAAGTTTTTGCGCTGCCAAGAGGTGGTTAATGGAATATCATGCAAAACTGCAATAGAAAGACCTTTTTTCGTAACTAGTCAGGTGAATTAAAAAAAACGGATGATGACGGACGTTACAACAAGTGAAGAAGAAACATGTCGCGGTATATGTGGACACACCAGGAAACCCAATCATTTTTTAATTTAGTACAAGATTGAGGGGTAATATGTAATAATAATAATGAATATATCTGTAAATCAACACCATATTTACGTTTGTCGCCATATTTATGGAATGACTTCTCGTGTCATCTTGAGATAATAAATAAACAAATCATCGCATTTGTGATTTAATGGAAAAACCGACATTACGCACTTCTGTTTTTTTGACATTTAGTAAATATCGGTAAAGTTTTGCGCAGATGTCCAATGGAAAAGTGACTATTATTTTGCTATTTTCTTGTAGTATTTCTTGTCTTTATATTTGGTGTCCATGCTGCTATTGGAAACCTAATTTCCTGACGGTTTTGTCCAAAGGATCAATAAAGTTCTATCTAATCTAATCTAATCTAATCTAATCTAATCTAATCTAATCTAATCCAATCCAATCCTAAATCTTACCAGAATCCAGAGGCCGTTTTGTAATTCCACTGTCCACCTCCTTATATTTTATGTTTTCACATGTTTTGTAATAATGCAGAGAGCCTCAGAGGAGAGAAAAAAAAACCACTAGTCAAACCAGACAACCAACACTGTCTGGATTGAAATGAACAGAGGATTAACACTATCTGTTTCATTCATATTTTGGGAATTCTCAGTCCATGTACAACACCAGCTGCAGTAGGAACAGAACAACTGGCAGAGCTCAACTTTAACAGTATTCACACACACTCTTTAACCTGTGGAGAATCTCTACCTCTGAACAGCTGCTAAGATGAAAGTAATTCAAGTAAATAAATTCTTCAGAGGGAAGTCCTAATTAGCTGAAACTAACAAATGAACCACAGTCATTAATTTCAGATTGCTAGAGTTCGTTCAGTTCACATTTCAGAGCGCTGACAGAAGCTCCACTGTAGTTGTAAACAGGCTGCACTAACAAGACTGCAAAACACCTTTGTTATGCAGGGGTTGACTCACTAAAAAAATAGGCCTGAACTTATTCAGTGGGTGAGGACTTAGCATTAGCTCATCCTCACTGTGGTTGCTTCAGTCACATGTATCACTGAGTCAACTGTATTAACCCTTTCATGCATGAATTATGAGAACCATAATCAAGATTTTTTTTTCCTGAGTGTTTTTATTCCTCTTTAGGCATGAAAAAAAGTGACTGAATTTTTTTATTTTCTGATTTTTCATGGAGTTACAAAAATGTCCTCTCAGTTGGAGATCATGCATTTCATTTCAGAAGCAAAGAAACATGAATTTATTGATATACTGTGTGAGAACTATGAAATAAACCCATTTTTAATGCTGCTAATATGTTTTCTCACATTTTAACATACTCTAATACTGGATATTACTTGCTTCATGGAGGTGATATGCCAAAAAACCCCAAAAAACACCCAAAACAAAACAAAACAAAAAAAAAAAAAACAACTGTTAATTACAGTTTAATACAGGGGTGTCAAACATGCGGGGCGGGGCGGGGCGGGGGGGGGGGGGGGGGCAAAACCAGCCCACCAATGGGTCCAGTCCGGCCCGTGGGATGAATTAGTGAAACACAAAAATTACACTGAAGATATTAATCAAGGATGTCAAAATAATTTTAGGTGAATTCCATCTACAGTGGGTCAGACCAGTAAAATACCATTATAATAACCTATAAATAATGAAAACCACAAATTTTTATCTTTGTTTTAGTGTAAAAAAAAAAAAAAAGTAAAATTACACAAAAATGTTAATATTTGCAGGCTATCCTTTTACAAAAAAATGTCAAAAACCTGAACAAATATGAACAACCTGAAATGTCTTAAGAGAATTAAGAGTAATTGCACTAATATTCTGTCTGTTATTAAATGTTTTGTGTATTTGTAGATCCACTGTGATCTGTAAGTTGTAATGACCATGTGAAAGTGAGAAGCTTAGGCCAAATAATGGCATAAATTGTTAAATTGCACTTTTTTTCTTCATAAATTTCATTTTGGTCATGGTTGTTCATGTTTTTCCACATTTTTTTTTAAGGAGGTAAAAATTTTGATAATATAATTTTACTTTTTTTCACTCTAAAACATAAAAATTAGACACACACATTTTGGAATTGATATTATTTTTCTATTATTGTGTTATTTTAATCATCCGGCCCACTGCAGGTCATAGTGGGTTGTATGTGGCCCCTAAACTAACATGAGTTTGACACTCCTGGTCTAATATCAATTAGCAATTTTTTTTTTTTTTTACACTCAAACATCTTACTGCAGATCAGGTTTATCTACAACAGCAAAGTTACAGTAATGGTATGAATTTCAGTGTATGGGGTTATGCGTAAGCGTCCACTGTGTTGGCTGATATGGAACTAAAACAACAAAATCCATGAAAATACAAGAGAACAGCTGTAGAATAACTGTCCACTGTAGTGACCACTATGCATGAAAGGGTTAAATCCCTGATGTATATGAATGTTAGAATATTTACTTAATGTTGTAGCCAAGACCGCACCATTTGAGACCAAAGGGTTTCGAGACCAAGACTTTCAGGAGTTGAGACCAACTCAAGACCAAGACCAAGGCAGGTCGAGACTGAGACAAGACCAAGACCGTACATACAATGAATAATTATAAGAGTGAACAAAGTAAGAATTCTCTATTTTAAGACTGAAAAAAGTGCAGACTATTTGTTACTGTAAATCAAAGCACCACAATGCAGGAAATCTCAATTCTTAGTTTATTTTTCTGTCAAAAATGCAGCATCAATCAACCGAACAGCAGTTGTTTCATTCACAGAATTACAACATTAAAATGAAGGGAACATACCAAGGCTGACTAAAATGCAATGACAACACGCTCAAACGTCTTCACCATCCTGTCATGGTCCACTCCAGTGTGGCCTCTGGCTCCTCCCTCTCCATTCTTCCCTCCACTATCAAACTCACCTGTTGCGTGCTGCACAGCTGCGGCGCATCACAATCAAGCCTCATTTAAGGCTTCGTTCCACAGCTGTGCAGCGCTGGATCACTGTCACTTTTCACCTCATCTTGTATTCTACAGACTCTGACGGCCACCATCCCCAGGTTTTCTGTTTGCTCCCTCTCCATTGTGCACTCAGTCAATGTAAACTTTGAGAATATATTTTGACAATTTTTATTTTGAAACCCTAAACTGGAATTTTTTCATATGAATCATTTGTTTAGGATATTAGCATACAGAAACTAAAATCTAAAGTTTCAAGAATAATTAAAAAAACAAAAAAAACCAAAAACTTAACAAAAGAAAATGGCACCTGCCAAACACAAAGTCACAACAGTAGCGGTCCTGGTCAGGAGTTGTCACTCTCTCTCACCTTGGATGTGGTCTATCATCAGCAGAGCCTGTCATGTTGTGGCGTTCAACCAGGTTTGTGATTGTGGGTTGGGAACAGCCCATACATAGGCCTGGCTATACAGGGTGTTTCAAAAAAAAGTATACACTCAGAAAAATGCCTAAAAAATGAAAGTTCCATAAGTTTCAGAAAATATCTATACGGTTATTGATAGACCAAGGTCTCATGCTTTCATTACCACAATGGCAGGTATCAGCCATACCACGTGAGTGAGCATGGTCCTTGTACTTAATTGGGATAGAAAATGGCTTGCGCACAGATATGAGAGGGATAAAACAAGATCAGACACCACAATTGGAAAGCTTAGGCAGGTGCTTTAATGCTGTGTAATTTACAAGAAAATTCAGTTAACCCTTTGTCTTCCAGAAGCCTCCAAACTTTGCACCCAGGTTGAGCCATCCAGGCATGACTACGTAAATTTCTCGGAAGCTACGAAGCACTGTTTACATTTGTCAGACCACAGTCCATTTTAGGCACTGAACCATCCCGTTGAGTGGCCCCCAAGATCCCCCGATCTTACCCCACTTGACTTTTTCTTGTGGGGCCATCTGAAGTCAAAGGCCTACGTCACTCTGCCAAGAAACCTGGATGACCTGCAGGATCGTATTGAAGCTGAAGTAACTCTGTTGAGGCAGGATGGTGGAATGATAAGGCGTGCAGTTTATGACATGTTAAGGAGGGCAGAGCTGTGCCTGCGAAGAAATGGTGGCCACGTAGAAGACTGAACTGTGTGTGCCTGCGTTCTTTGGCATGGACTATGATCAGAACCAGACGTGCAAGGACTTGTTGTTTGAGTGAAGGAAGGCACAGCCTGGGTGCAAAGTTTGGAGGCTTCTGGAAGACAAAGGGTTAACTGAATTTTCTTGTAAATTACACAGCATTAAAGCACCTGCCTAAGCTTTCCAATTGTGGTGTCTGATCTTGTTTTAACCCTCTCATATCTGTGCGCAAGCCATTTTCTATCCCAATTAAGTACAAGGACCATGCTCACTCACGTGGTATGGCTGATACCTGCCATTGTGGTAATGAAAGCATGAGACCTTGGTCTATCAATAACCGTATAGATATTTTCTGAAACTTATGGAACTTTCATTTTTTAGGCATTTTTCTGAGAGTATACTTTTTTTGGAAACACCCTGTATAACTGTAGCTCAAACTGGCCTCCACCATACCCAGTGCCCGGAGACGTTGTTCACGTGATAAACGTGGCATGATGCCGTACACTGGACTAACAATGGTGGCCTTTTTTGGGCCTTTATATAGGCCTTCAAAACCAGTCCTCAAATTGTGCAGATACCCACTGAGTATTGCTCAATGTGTATTTGGTCCACTTTTGCAAAGAGACCAACCCATGTACAATGAACTGTGACAACATGACAACTCATTATCTCAACTACCCGAGCACTAAGTCATCAATAAATCCACAATGAACAAGAAAAGTACTCGGAGAGTGCAGACCTCCACCAAGGCAGATCAGTGGACCCCCGTGGCCCACTGATCTGATCAAACCCCATATCCTCATGTGTGGAGTTTGGAACAGATAAAAAATCTCTTCAGATTTAGAACGTCCTTGTGTGTACTCTGCTTCAGTCTGAAAACCACTGCCCCCACAGACAGCTCTGATCCCTCAGCTCCATTATTTCTGCTCCTATTGTCTAAACATGGTCACTTCCATCTCCAAAAAGCTGACATAGCAACTGACGAATCACTAACTACTGATTTTAAAATGGCAATTCAAGAGCAAATGAGTGTCGTCACCTTCCTGCCTTCACTAAATATATACAGTGTGTTGTGGGTCTGGGCTTTCCTCCTCAGACAGGATTCTGTAGAGACACAACCCAAACATTTCCTTTGGTTGGTTAGTTTCCCATGTATCTCCCCACTTCACACTGAATATTGGTTGTTCATTTGGAGGCACGAAGTGGAAGCACTGCTCGTCAAGGACAACATGCGATAACATCAAGTTGCGGAAAAAATACACATCCTTCAAAAACAAATAATCATCAAGAGAATACATAAAAAATTGATGACAAATAATGAATAAATGCAGGCTGCATAAAACAAAATATAATTAGTTTTTGAGTTTGGCCATGAAGGCTGAGTCGATGCAGTCTCTCTTGAAAACTGTTGAGACCTGAAGAACAGCAACACAATCAAAAGACAATGTCTAAAATGGCACAGTGGTCTAATTTGTGTACATAAAGTAATGAGATTGACACAGAGGTCTCTGAATATTGTCCACTTAGTGAGATTTTATGCTCAACTACGTATCAGATGAGGGGAAAGGGTTGATTCACTCACTGTCTTTGTTGAATTTTATCTTTTGCAGCTGTGGCTCTGCATGATTACTAAGTGAGGTCAGGTGTAATACGGTAATATTTGGTAAAAACTGAAACCACAGAGCACTATGGGCTTATTAATATGGGGGACACGGCATGCTCATCCAGCAAATTATAGCGACATAGACAAGAGCTGGTACTAATGAGACAGACGTATGGATGCAAAGGACAGGTTGAGCTCACAGCAGCTAAACTCAAATCTAATTTTCCATCTGCTAATAATGTGCATCCAAGGCCACTGTGTTTCCTTTGCTTTGCTTGTTTCTGGTTTGAATGAAATGCTGGGTCCTATAATTGAAATTCGGAGAAAAGAAATGTCATTCATCAGATGTACCTGGTGACTGAAGTCAGAAAAATCAACATTTCATCTGTGCATGGCATATTGTCTCTTGTTAATGTATTTGAGTTTAATGACAGGATGGCCACGACTTCAGAGGATTATTTTAATTATTAGATGTGAAATGAGTGCAAGGATCAGTCCACAGAAACACAGTAAATAGTTAGATTCAAGGCTCCTCAGGCAGAAAAGCAAGGCCTACACAGTTTTTACTCCTTGGCCAACTTCTGGCCAAAGGGGTACAGGGTGGGGAAGCAAAATTTACAATATTTTGAGGCAGGGATTGACAGACAGTGTATGACCAATTAGTTTATTGAAAGTCATGAGAATTTATTTGCCACAAGAAAATTGACATAATAGAAAATGTTTTTATTCTATGTGTCCTCCTTCTTTCTCAATAACTGCCTTCACACGCTTCCTGAAACTTGCGCAAGTGTTCCTCAAATATTTGGGTGACAACTTCTCCCATTCTTCTTTAATAGTATCTTTAAGAAAGTCGACATTGCTGTGTGATGTTCTATTGGTAGCATGTTCTAAAACGCCCCAAATAGCATAATCCAGAGGGTTTAGATCTGGGCTAGAAGGCGGCCATAAACATGATTCCCAAAAATTGCTAAAGTTGGATTTGTTGCTGTTGTCAACAAGTGTTTTGGTGTTCTTGTGTAAGATTTTAACTTCAAATCATATTTTACTGCATTTCTAACGATCTTGTTGTCTACCTCAAGTTCAATTGCCATTTTTCTCATGGATTTGGTTGGATCCTTTAGGATTTTGGATTTGAGAGCTTTAATAAAAGCTTTGGTACGTTTTTTTGTTGCTTCCTCCACTTCCAGACTTTCTCGTAATAGTTTTGCTCATAGTCATTCTCTTCTTTCCATTATAAACAGTCTTTATGGACACTCCAACTATTTTTGAAATCTCCTTTGGTGTGACGAGTGCATTCAGCAAATCACACTCTTTGACGTTTGCTTTCCTGATTACTCATATGGGCAAAAGTTTCTGAAAAGGTATGGATAATAGTGTTAGGTATGATTATGACATCAATATATGTTTGGTTTCAAAACAACTAAATGTTCATTGTAAATTTTGCTTCCCCACCCTGTATTGTAATAGTTTTGTCATCTATGCGGCTGTCCGTCCATTCAATGACATAATCGCATCATCTAAAGAATGCATTGAGATATTGGCACCAAATCTATACTGTGGATGCATCTTGGCATGGAGCAGAAGCCTATTGAAAATAGGTGACCTTGACCTACTTTTTGAAGGTGGGCACTGAGTACTTTCAAATATAAATATGCATGTAAGTTTTACACAAAGACAATCTAATCAAAATCATAGGGCAGTAACTTTCAACAGAATCTTACACTATAGGTAAACAAGAAGAAAACTCCAAGGCACTTTCTTTTAGCATTAAATGCCTTTATTCTCATGGCATGGTCATATACAGTCTACTCTCGTTAAACCGCCCGCCGTTATACCGCCATTTCCGCTTATCGCCATCCGCCAGCCCAGTTCCATGCACAAACAACACTTATACCATTGATTTCCCGACCGTTATACCGCCAGCGGCGCGGCGCAGCACCTCCGAGGTGCGCCACCATGGCACCTCCGAGGTGCGGCACCCAGTGTTGTCTTTTCCATGGAAACCGGGTCGAAATGGCTCTTTGAGTGTTAAAGGTTGCCGATCCCTGCCGTACAACATAACAGAATCAAGATTTATTTAGAAACGTAATTAGAACGGGTTAACGGAGGCAGCATAGACATCATATAGTAAAGACATGCACATTATGGACGCAACCCGTTGTAACGCCATTTTCGCTATACCGCCAATTTGGCCGTGAATGGAAGTTGGCGGTATAACGAGAGTAGACTGTAGATTTAAAAAACACTTGAGTCAAACACTGTTTTGTGTGACTTCTGATGAAGGCTTGAAGCTTAAGTTTTGGTTTTTTTTTGTCTATATGAATATTAGAATAAAGGCATTTTAAAGTTTAAAGAGTGCCTTGGAGTTTTCCTCCTGTTTATCTACTTTATGAATCCCTTTTCCAAAGAGCACCTCAAACAAACTCTTTTTTTTGGGTCCTTCCCATGATTTTTAGAATCTTACACTATATTTGGCCAAGGGGTATTAAACATTTAGAGCATGTTATTGGAGTTTAATGTGTAGATTTGTGGAGTTTTGTGTCTCACATGCGCACAGATGGCACAGGGGATGTGGGGGACGTGTCCCCCCAGAATTGTAGTGACTCAATCCCGATTTAAAGTTCATGACTGAGTAGTTTGTTTTGAGGTAGTACCAATTATAGTTAGTGTGATTATCAGAAATATGAATGAAGTATTAACATCTTGTTGACCTTATAACAGTTGCTAATAATACTAAATAATAAAAAAATGGTAATAATTCATAACAATAGTATTAATAATAAAAAAAAAAAAAAAAACTAGTTTAACTGATTAATACAAGAAATATGTTTTTGGAACACATGCTTAGTTTTTTACAGCAGCTATCACTAATCCTAGAATCAGAAATACTCTATTAATCCCAGACAAAAATTCTGTAACTACTAATATGAAATAATAAACAACAAATTATTATTATTATTATTATTATTATTATTATTATTATTATTATTATTTTTTTTCTTTTTTTTTTTTTTCTTTTATGGGCTCAGCTGGCTGACAGGCAGCTGTCTGTACCGATAAGGCAGCAGCCGACACCAACTGTACTCCCAGTCATCATTGCCCATTTTTGTAACACCTTTGCTTGTGTATCCTCTTTTATTTGGACATTTTACCAGGGAGTATCTCACACTACTTTTTTTTTTCTTTTCTTTTCCTACTTATCTTGTCCAGCGTTCTAACAGCAGAATGGTAGTCTGGTTCCTTTTGGTGCTGAACAAATTTGCTTTGCCAAGGGTAACTTCATAAAGTATATGAAGCGCCCTTTGATATTCTACTGTGTTTATTATGAGTTTTGTTGAACCACATTTCGATGCCGGACCTGACATGGGGGGTGAAAATTATTTATGTAATTATATATTATAATTAGTATCAAATATATAATAATCAATATTATTGAATAATGTTAATATAACACTTGAATGACATTAATATAATATAAAAATTATATTTAAATTTAGCACATTAATCACATTAAATTAATGTTAATAGAATACATATTTATTATTTTAAAATATTTTATTAAAATAATACATTATGTATAGTATGTTTATCAATCACATTTTATTCATATGGCATGTGATGACAGTCATAAGGTTTTGATGTCAGCTTGGAGGTGTGTCTCCAACTGGTGGCTGGGAGTTGCAGCTCATTAAAGTGATGCTGCACACCTGGGCAGAGATTACTTAAGCTCTTCCAGTGATTCCTACTCTCTCTCTGACTCTCTACCTGACCTTCTCTCCCCAGGTATCCACAGTTATTGTTTGGTTATGTTTGGTTAGGTTAATTCACTTCTGCTTGCAACTTACAACACTTTCACACACACCATTTCCACTCATGCATATCCTACACCACTGACTTAATTGACTTCCACGTTTCATATTAATAAATATTTCATTTGGTCCAATTTGACTTATTTAAGATTTGTTTGATTATTTAATTTGGCTAAATATGTTCAATAAAGACAATTTGGGAAAGTTTAACATTGTGTTGTCTCCTTTTTGTTTTGACCTTTTGAGCCGGGTCATGACAGACACCAAATCATGACAAAAGTTATCTCATGACACATGACATATAGAACTGGTTGATGTGTATAATTTATTATATTACTTTTGAATATAGATAGGTAATTAATACAAGAAACCCATAAATTAGTTAATTTAGGAGCTATTCTAATACTGAAATATCATTCATTAAAAAATTTACTGAAATAAGTTTAATCGAAGAAAACCATTTTCAGCACATGCTTAATTTATAGAACCTACTAATAATGCTAAAGTAATACAAAAGGCATTAGAAAAACTTTTACAAAACTACAATTATTCATATTTTTGCAGGACAAAACCAGGAGCAAACTCATTGTGTGGGGTCAATCCTGGCCAGTCACTGTCAGGATGATGATAAGTATGACATGTTCTCGTGCAACTATAGGTGCAGCTGACACTGTAAGTGCACACTGACATTTTTGGCATTCCACACTGAGGGCTATCAGTTAACCAGGACTGCACTCCACAGAGTCCTGGAACTGGGAGACTCGTTGTATACCAAAACCAAATGGAAACTGACTATTGAGAAAACCTTCCAGAGGAATCACCTGAAACTCGAGGAGATACCAGAGGAAGTCTTAACAGACAGACATACATATAAGGTCAATAAGTGTGATATCAGGTGTGGTTATGTGAAATCATCCAGCCCTAGAAGAGAGCAGTGGTGTCTGCCGCTTGCCACCTAGCTGGAGTGGCTGTCAGCAGAGATCAGCCATGCTTTAATCCTCGTCACTCCAGAGGTCATTGCAGTTTTCTGTGACAAGTCTGGTAGGTATGGAGTGTTTGATTCCCACTCCAGAGATGAAAGAGGCTTACCCTCTTATCACGGCAAGGTGATTGTCATGACTTTCACAAAACTCTGACCTGGCTGACCACCTCCACACACTCTTCAGAGATCGTGAAGACTCTGCTACCTACGAGTTTGTCCTCATTTCCTTTCACACTGACAGCCCCTGTGAACATTCTCAGCAATCCGCAGCAATCAAAGTCCTTGATGCCCTGTCTGAAACTGCTCTCCCTGTATTGCAGTCAAACAGTGAAACAGCTGTCTCAGAGAAGATTGAAGACGACCTTAGAAGTTCATCAGCTCTCCCACAAGCAACAGTAAAGCTCTCCAAAATGAACAAAGACCTGAGGCAAAAAGTCATGAGGAGAGCACATCAGCAACAGACACCAGTGGAAGACAGAATGGTGTCTTATGGACTCAGACGGACAAAAAAAACTTGTGATGAAAGGATGAGGTATGTCAGCTGTGCCCAATTTTGCCAGCAAAGAATTCAGGCACAGAAAACTCGATATCTGGAAGACAGCCACCACGAATAATGGCTGTTGTCATTTACAAGTTACTACAGAAAATTTAAAATGCAAATGAGAGAATGATTCAATTAGTGATACTGTACAGATCTTGCTTTTCAGAGGAGAAAGAAAAAGTACCTTGTCCAGAGGTACTGTACCAATCCTTCTTTTCGGACCCAACAGAAAAAGTACCTTGTCCAGAGGTACAACACAGATCCTGCTTTTAAGAGCAGAAAGAAAACATACTTTGCACAGAGGTACAAGACAGATCCTGAGTTCAGGTTACAGAGAGACTGCTATTTTAATTCTTTTAGATCTAAGTGCAGCCTTTGACACTGTAGATCAGGGGTGTCAAACTCAGATCCTCGAGGGCCGGTATCCTGCATGTTTTAGATGTTTCCCTCTTCGAGTACACCTGATTCAAATGATGAGCCTATCATCCACCTCTGCAGAAGCCTGATAACAACCGTCAGGTGTGCTGGAAGAGGGAAACATCTAAAATATGCAGGATACCGGCCCTCGAGGACCTGAGTTTGACACCCCTGCTGTAGATCATGCCATTTTAATTGAACATCTTAGAACCCGGGTCGGCATCAGAGACACTGCACTTAGCTGGTTTTATTCCTACCTTTTCAATAGAACCTTTGCGGTTGCCATAGGCAACCATACATCCTCCAAAACCCAGATTGCCTGAGGTGTACTGCAGGGTTCAGTTTTAGGTCCGATTTTACTTCCTATTTATATGCTCCCGCTCTGCAAGATTTTTAAGCGCCACAATGTCTCCTTCCATTGTTATGTGGACGACACACAGATATACCTGCCCCTGAGACTGGATGACCCGAGAAGCCCAGTTGCTGTGTCTGACTGCCCCCCCCCCCTCCAAAACTGGTCAAGGCAGAGAGCGATTCTCCAGGAGTCAGGGTCTGCTCCAGGTTTCTGTCTGTTAAACTTCCTTTTAACAGCTCTGTAAAGTGTGTTGGGAGGCATACGTCTCAGTTATTTTTTTTCTTCTGTCATTCCAAAATGTTCACACGAGGGTGAAAAATTCGTTTTGCTTCATCATTTCAATGTCTCCTTTTTGCGACAATAACCGCAGTTATGTGCGCAATTACGCATACAAACCATTTGCACCTCACTTTGAGACATTAAATATAGACAGTTTCTATGAGCAAAATTGCTTTCAGGTTGGATAAATCACCTTACATGTGTTAAATTAATATTTTAACATTTTCTCCTCCCAACACACACACAGTTTTATGTAAATGGCCCATATTGCACATTTGTCACAGCAAAAGTACTAACTGGATGCAGACACACTATTTTGCACCTTTGAAAGACGCAACCCTTAGTGCGCAATGTTCGTAAATCAGTTTGTGAATTTTTTTTGCATGTGCAATGAGTTTGCACACGTTTTTAAACACGCAAACATTTAGTAGATCTGGCCCTAAGTGTCAGATGGCGTGGTGTGGTGCAATGGAAAAACATTCTGTCCTATTATGACAACTCACATTTTTATATGTTGAGTCTGTATTTGATGAATACCAGAAGAATGTCACCTGCCTGACTGCATTGTGCTAACTCTAAAGTTTGGTATAAGAAGGATAATGCTATCAGATGTTCTTCTGGGCAGGACCTTGGCTCTTTATTTCACACAGACATGTTGCACAATTCTAGGATTCCAACCTTAAGGGACCAGCATAGGGAAGGCCCTTTTTTAATGCCCCAATGCACAATGCAAGGTCCATAAAGTCATGGATGGAGGAGCTTGTTCTACACCAGAGCCTTCACCTCAATCCTGTAAACACCTTTGGGATGAACAACAGAGATTATGAGCCAGGCCTTCTTGTCCAACATCAGTGTTCGACCTCACAAATGCTCTTCTGGGTGAATGGGCAAAATTTCCTACAGACACTGCCTTGCCAGAGAAATGGAAGCTTTTATAGAAGCAAAAGGGGGGAGGGGGTGGCAACTCCATATGAATACCTCTGAATGTAGAATGAAGTGTCATTAACCTTGTGTGAATGTAATGTGTGTGCATCCTAAAACATCTGTGCACCGTGTACTTCATTAGATCAAGAAAACCTTATTACAGTAAAAACAAAAATGCACACAAGCACAGAGAGATACACATTCTCCAATCGCAGATATCACTTAAAGATGAGCCTCACCATTGGCAGTAAATACATCAACAAATCTGACATTGTGTGACTCACTATATGTAAAATCCAACCGTTTTCACAAACAAGAGAAAAAAAAGTCTGATAGTCTGACTTCATTTGCATTAATTCCATGTCAGCCTTTGCAACAATAGGTCTATGGAATGAAAACAGCAGGAGTCTTTTAATATTCCTACCATTACATACAGCAGGGAAAGGGCATAATTTACATGTATTTGATAGAAAAGTATGTCTTTAAGAGCAGTCACTCACAAGCACATCTGACTGAAGTTAGTACTATTAAGTGCTGATTTTCACATGACCTTCAGCTTTTGATGAAGTAAAGCATTTGTTGAAACACTTTTCCATCTGTAGTCCGAGCACCAGATCAGACAGTGTTAACATGTCGAACTATCTGAAAACTCTATACCCTCTGAATTTGAATAAAACTCAACTCTGCAGCCTCATTCGAAACCAAATACTGTGGGGACACATTCTGCTGTTTTTAGACTTAAGACATTTTTAAAAAGACTGTTAGGAAATATTTGTGCTCAGTGTCATCTAACTGTAGTCACTTCTGTTCCGGGAATGTTTCACCTTTGTTGTGGAACGATGTCTGTGCTAACAAAATGCTGGGATCATTTGGTCCCACCTCTGTCATGCCTCTGGAGGTATTAACAGACCCGTGTTAAAAGGTGGAGTCAAGATTCCGGAACGCCATGTAAAAGGAACACCTCTTGTTCCGCAACCAAGGTGGGACATTTTGATGTATTGTGTGTGCGACCCCCTGCGCTGGGGGGCTTAAAAATTAGCGTGGGTCATGTACAGTAAATAGAGCCCGACCGATATGGGGTTTTTGGGGCCGATGCCAATACAGATATTGGGGGCTAAAAAAAGCCGATAACCGATATATTGGCAGATAACTGAAATATGAAATAAGAACACTGATCTACACAGGATATAATAATCTTATATTAGATAATCGTGGACAGGTGGATAAACAGTTGCATAAATCTGTGTTTCTCACAAATATAATTTACACAACTTTCAAATGCAAATTATGCAATCACAAAAATAATTACAGCAAAAAATATGACTTACCACACAATTATGTTTTCACTCACAAATTTTGATGCGTCTGCCTCACGGCGCTACAACTTCTTATGCGGACTAAGGACTAAACTGAGCATGTGCAGAGTGAATTAGGTGAGTCCTAAGTTGTTCCTGATTGGAGCAATAGCAAGAGTTACAACTGACCCGTGTTACAACTGTCCCCAGTCTCCCCTACACTATTAACACCCAGCCCTGCCTGCAGAATGAAACTGTGAGGTAGACAGGAAGTGCACGGACATGGGTGTGTGTGGGGGGGTGAATACCTCATAAGACGGGGGGGGGGGGGGGGGGGGGGGGGTCCGTGATTTTCGGAGTGGTGGTGGGGGTTTAGCGTCAGAGCACGCGAGGGGGGTGGGGGTGTAGCTCCATGATAATGTGATTGTGTGGGGGGGGTGATGGCGTCATTGTCCGAGCAGGAGTGAAAGTGAAACTAACTCGCTTTAAAGTTCCTCTTATTCTCTGGGCAACACACACACACACACACACACACACACACACACACACAGGAGAAGCGAATGACAGAATCTCCGTGCAGCAAAAAAAGCTAATATATCGGCTATATATTGACCGATGTTGATTAATTGGTGATATGCTATAATCGGTCCAATTAATCAGCCCAATTAATCGGTCGGGCTCTAACAGTAAACATACATAACACGACCAAAAAGATGTCAAACTGGGGAGATACCGAGATCCGCGAGCTGTTGTCACTTCAGGCAGAAGACTCTATCCATGCTAACATTTGTGGAACGGTGAAAGACAGGCCGACTCTAGAGAGGTTAGCAACATCGTTATGTTTGGGGTATTTCCGATGTGCAAGTTATCAGTCGCACTATACGCAGCTCTACATCACCACTTCGTTTTTGGAAGGTAGGTCCACTATGTAAAAGTCCAGCCAGTCAATTGGTCAATGATGGCAAAAAGGTGGGATCACCATCTCACCTTTTTTCTGGGATCTGTGTAAAAGTGGCTTGTAGTTAAGTTAAATTTGTACATTCCTCTAAGCCACTGCCGGATTGAAGTATCTGTACTTTTACCCTGACATTGCAGCATCTCATCTCAACAGAGTACATAATAACCTCAGACATTGTGGGCTGAAGCTCTGTGTCCTCAAAAAGAGAAGTCAGTGTTGTTGATCTGCAAAGTAAAGTTCAGCTAAAATGAAAACTAAGTTATCAGTGTCAGTGCATGACACAAATGACCTCGCTGGCAGCTTGTGCTGAAAAAAAGGTTAAAAAGGTTAACTCATTTTATTATCCCTGTAGGGAAGTCTGGTCTCTGCATTTAACAAATCCTAATACACACAACACCTAGCATTAGCATTAGCAATTAGCATTATCGCATAGCTCACATTGGTAACAGTGAGCTGCCATTGAAGGTGTTCACAGACTCAGATCTTCATTAGTATCATGGACTGGGGAACCAACAGGACAATAAAATAGTGCATTAAAAGTATGAAAACAAGGATGTACACTGACTCAACTTCGACTCCATTAAACACACACCATTTCACATGGAGCCATAGGGCAGTAGAATTATGTCACTCAGTATAATATATGATGAAGCAGTGCAAATTGTGGACACACATAATTGGGAACTGTTGTAATGTTTCTGTAATTATTATTTGTTATCTTTCATTATTCTCAGTCTTTTGCAAATCGATTCAGTTCAATTTTATTTGTAGAGCCCTATATCAAGGTTGACTCACAGGACTTTACAGAATCAGTTGAATATGAAAATAAACAACAGTTCCAACAGATTCAATAGGTTGTCTGTTAAAGACAACAGCGTACCAGCATGACAAAATTCTGCTTTATTACAGATGTTTAAGTATTCAACCTCTACATGTCTGGAAACACCTATTTACCAAAAATCAGCATTTTTCTACAGCCCAATTTGACAGAAGTGGGTTTAGACCCTGTTCCCTCCCAGACCACTTGAAAAAGCCCCATGATACAAAAACCTACCAAATACTGCAATTTTAATAAGTTACATTTTATAAATTATCAAACCAATGACATTTCTATAGCTGAATATGCATTTCCCTTTACCTAATACACATTTCAATTATATATTTTGTTTTGAAAATCAAATATGTAAAATGTAATGAAAAAAAAAAAAAAAAAAAAAAAAAAAATATATATATATATATATATATATATATATATATATATATATATATATATATATATATATATATATATATATATATATATATATATATATATATATATATATACATACATATACATACATACACACACACACACACAAGCCAGAAATAAATATAATCCCACTATAGGTAAAAATACTTTTATTTTCACTTTATTTCTGTACATTGATTGATTCCTTGCTCTTGTTTTTCATGTGTTCTGTTACTGTCATTAAGCACCCAATTCATATATACATGCATAACTCACATTTTCCACAGGACAATGAAAGAAAGCACTTGTCTCAGTTTGGCTTTTGATTAGAAAAAAAAAAAAGCATTATTGTACAGAACATTCACACAAAAGTAATTAGTACTGAAATACCTTACAAGAAATTTATTTAAATTATTTCAGGTCTGGAAGTCAAATCAGTATATTATGATATTTCATAGACAATGGAGATTTAACAAAAAAAAAAAGTGCAACAATAACTGCAGCCCATCATTTCCATCACTCGAGTTGGAGCTGTTACTATAATTTTTTTTTTTTTCCTCTCTAATGCATTTTCATGCATTAGAGAAAAAAAAAAGTCCTCCCATGGGTTCAGTCTGGCGCTTGTTAAATCAGCTTTAAGTATAAATCCACCCACTGCATGACTCTGAAAATCACTACAGAGTCTGAAGACAGGAGTAGTTCAAGGACATCACGTAAGACAGTCACATTTATGCAGGACCATATTATTGTATATATTCTGAGAGGGTTAGTTGGAGTTTTTGTTCTGATTTTATTACCCAAAGTTTCTGCCCCAAGTCATTAACCATATATTCAGAATACTTCCTCCTTGTACAGTCATTTCCAATGAAGCACTAAAGCCTTGAAGTGCTCTTTAAATTTCCACATCTCTTCAGCCTGTGTTGTTGTGTTACTGTGGTGTTTTAATGCGTTACGTTTTCAAGGCAAAAATCACTTCCTCTGTGTGAGTTTGTTTAGAATCATCAAAGTGTTGAAATGGCTTTAGTTCAATGCATTAATAAATGAAGGAAGTTTGGCAAAATCTGACCTGAAGTAGTGCTTTAAAAAAAAAAATGTAATTATGGATTTTAAAACATTTCCCTGTGGTCTACATAAACTGTAAATGCTCTGCTTGGGTCTGAATTCTTCATTAATTCAACTCCACAGGTCCATCTTCAACCCTGTTTGAGTAATGATGCCAGAAAGGTCCTTTTTAACGCTGGCCCTTTAAATGCAAATGAGCCACTTCAGGCTCCACCCTCTCCAGGTGGTTGGCTGTGCTGCTCTATCCCGTTCAGCCACTTGAGTTTATTAATACAACCAGCAACTGAACATTTTAGATAATAGGCTTGAAGTTTGGACATATTTTCAGTATGGACTACAACCGCTGCTGCTGACAAAACATAATGTCGTACTCAGAGAAATGTTCGGCAGAAGTCTTGACCTTACATGTGCAAATGTCGTGACGTAACTTGTTATAAAATGTAGCAAATTAAGCAGTAATTAAAATAGGTTGTAGAAATCCACTAGATTTTTTGCCAAAATTAATATAAAGATAGCTTTGCAGCACCTGGAGGGTTCAAATTCAAACTTTATGAACTATTAGGGTCCAAATACACAAATATATGAACCAAAGACTAATAAAAGTGGGTTTAGCAAAATATGACCCCTTTAAAAACAGGTGAACTGAGCACCAATTAGACACAGCAACAATGAGTTTTATTATAATAATTATTATTATCCACATTACCTGATGTTGAGTCATGCTAAAACAATACTACTAAGCATGACAATACATTTTGAATGAGCGCACAAGGATCCAGCCCATTATCTATAATGTAATTTTCTGCATTAGTATGATAATCAGCATGATAATGGCTTTGAAATGGGACCTTTAAAGAAAAATTTATTCATGACTCAAAATGCTTGAACAGATAATCACCCCCATCATCCCTCATCTCCATCATCCTCATCCCTCAGGAAAACACATCAAGGGAAACCTTCATTTTCAGAGTTGCCGACATAATAGTTTCGTTTGCCAGGTCTCATGTTTTTTCCCCCTTTACAAAGCAAAAAAAAAGTTTAAGACTAATATTTATAAAGTGAAAATTTAAAAAAAAAACTTTTAACAGGAGAAATTTAAAATCCATCAAATTAACTATTAAGCCTTGAAAATGTTCAGTCGCTAAAGATTTAATTAATAAAAATAAGAAATTTTGAGTTAATGGTGTTAAGTTACACATTTCAGATTTTAGTTTTGCCTTTGTTTTAACCCAGTGTTTTTCAACCTTGGGGTCGCCTGGAATTCAAATGGGGGGGGGGGGGGGGGGGGGGGGTCGTCTGAAATTTCTAGTAATTGATAGAAAAAAAAACAAAAAACAACTTACTAAAAATATATGTTGAGTTGAGAGAGACAATCCCAATCCATAACAGACAAAAAGTGAAGCTGAAACTGAAGTACTGTGGTTCTGTTTATCTGTCAAATGTTCATTGTGGTCAGTTTCAGATGCTGCAGCTCTTTCATAATTTATAGTTTGAGTTCTTGTTTGTTCAGTATTAATTGTCAGCCTTGTAAATCCAAGATGGACTGACTGTACATATCCTGACCAAAGAAAATAAAATTCTCCCTTTGCGCACCTGGCTTTTCTGCCTCCGTCCACACTAATATACATTATGTAGCCTAAATATCCTCTAAAATTAACCTGCATTTGCAACACAGTATAGTAAACTATTACATAGTCAAAAATAAATTAAGTTTAGCAAAAAAAAAAAAAAAAAAAGTTTCAGTTTTGAATGTCTGGGGTCACCAGAAATTGGTGATGTTAAAATGGGGTCATGAGACAAAAAAGGTTGGAAACCACTGTTTTAACCCATAAAGACCCAGTGCTACTTTTGTAGCAGTTCCCAAATGAATCTCTTTTAACCTTTAAATGATTTATCACTATTTATTATAAATTAATGCTCTGTATTTTGTGCTTTTTCTGTGACAATCATGTATTTTCCTATATTTAATTCACTGATCATGTAGATGTTCATAAAAGCTCAGAGTAAAGTCAAGGGTTATTATATCAAAAACAGGGAAAACTGAAGTAAAAGTGACTTTTTCAACAAAATTTATCATTAACTGAACATAAATCCAGTGTCTCCATTCACTGTCATTGATCCAACTCCATGGGTTTTACTGGTGAATCAATGTTATAGAAGATTACAGTGTTTCCACGTTCACTAATGAGTCTCTGAACATCCAAATAGGTCATATCTGATGACCATGAGAAGATGACAAACTGTATTTTACATGTATTAGTGGATCAACAGGTATTAAACAGACCCAAGCAGATGTGAGATGTTCCTAAATAAATATGACCATGTGGTGAGAGCGAATCCACAAATTATTGGACTTCTTTCACAATGTGACTGCAAACTGTTTGAAGGAGAAAAAAAAATGTTCTGGGCCTGAAGTACATTCTAAACAAGTAACTGAATTTAATATAGCAATAAAATCTCTAAACAATAAACTTCATAAGTTTGGTGATGTCAGTGCCCAGTATCTCTCAATCTGCTGCTGCATGTTCTCCATCAGCCTCTCAAGAGGTGTTGTCATGGAAACCCAGTCAAGGTAGCAGAAAAATAAGAATGAAGCTTGTACATCTGTGTTCTGATCAGGACAGAGGGGGGAAAAAAAAAAAGAAAAGAAAAACAGTCTCGTATGAGAATTGTTTTGCACTTTTTCCCTCAACAGGAAACAAAAGATTGACAGGATCACATCTACCATGTCAATTTAAATTTTTTTTTGTTTGGCAAACCTATTATTACAGAAGACATACAGCAGGGGTGGGCAACCTGTGGCTCCGGGGCCACATTTGGCTCTTGGGCCCTTTTCATATGGCTTTGTCAAAAACATATGGAAATGAATAACGCTTACTATTCAGTGCATTTTATCTGGAAAACATGGCTTGAAATGGTCTTATATACACTGCTATAAATAAAGACACTGTGTGAAATTTTATGATCTTAGTGGTTTTTCTAATCCAGGTTTCGCATGTGACCCATTGTGTCCACTTAAATGCAGAACCTGACCAGTTAAACACATATAAATCGTAAGTGATTCTGCAACAGCGGTCATTTTTGTGAAACACTCTGCCTTGCATAATTAGTTCAATTCCCAAAATGTACTTGTGAAAGAATAAAGAGATTTAAAAAAACAAAAAAACAGTAGCGTGTAATTTTCGTGTCCTTTTTACCATGTTACATGCAGATTTTTATATTATATGTAATGTAAAAATATAAAAATGTGTTTTATCTGAAAAATAGTTTCTCTTTTATCTCAGTAAGTATTTTTTTTTTTTTTTTTTTTTAAATAGGCTTAAAGTGTTTTCGAACTTGCTTCATAACATTAATCCTAAAATGGCTCTTTAGGTAGAAAAGGTTGCAGACCCATGACATAATTTTCAAGCAAATGCTGAATAAACAACCTTTTTCTTCCTGTCTTTATTTCATATCTAGTGGACTCAAAAAGCAAAAAACATCCTATTTTTCTAATTTCCTCTCAATTTCATGTCATATAAACATCAGAGCACACACATATTTATGTATCAGATTATTTACTTCAGTTTCCTTTTGTTACTCATGTACTGGATGGAAAATAAAACCCAACAGAGTATATTCAAGTGAGCCTAAAAAGCTAAAAATCTTGTTTGAGAGCAACATCTGGTGGTAAAAGTGGGAGTTGCACTAACTGTAACCATGACCCAGTCTGCACCTAAACATTCCTCACAGTCAACATACTGCGCTATATTTACTTGAAGTGTGAAATGTTTCAGTAGAAAGTGACAGTTATTAAAGAGGGAACATTCCTTTTTTTCCTAGGGGGGATTTTCACGCTTAACAACTGGAACTGAGTCTGTATTTGACCAGTCTGTGTGTAGTATGTCGCCGGGTGAACAGATGTGTTAACACTGATTAAATACGTTGTGTATTCAGGCATCACCACTACACTGCACTGAGTGGATAGTAGGTGTTCAAAGTTAGGATGGGTAAAGGCTGGAAACGCGAGCTTTTTCCCTTCTCTATCATGGGATTAAAGATTAGTATGCATGAGTAAAACAACAAAAAAGGTAGATATTCACTATGTGGCCTTGTGAATCCAGCCTTGTAAATCCAAGCTGGACTGACTGTACATATCCTGACCAAGGAAAAGAAAATTCTCATTTTGTGCAGTAATCTACACCTGGATTTTCTGCCTCCGTCCAGAATAATATACATTATATAGACTACAGGTGTCAAACATGTAGCCCGGGGACCAAATCCAGCCCATCCCCTTGGAATGAATTTGTGAAACGCAAAAATTACACAAAGATATTAACAGTCCTTTTAGTTCAGGTTCCACATTCAGACCAGTTCAATCTCAAATGGGCAGGATTCAGCAAAATATTATCATAATAACATAAATAATGACAACTCCAAACTTTTCTCTTTGTAAATGTAAATACTTTCATGTATCTACACTAAAACAAAGAATAATTTCACAAAAAATGTGAAGAACCTGAACAAATATGAACAACCTGAAATGTCTTAAGAGAAGTACAATTCTAACAAGATTCTGCCTGTTATTAAATGTTTTGTGTGTTTGTAGATCCACTGTGATCTGTAAATTATAATGTACATGTGTAAATGATAAACCGAGGCAGAATATTGTTAAAATTACACTTGTTTTTTCAGTTTGTTCATGTTATTCACATCCTTTCTAAAAGGATAGTTTGTCGATGTAAACCTTTACATGATGTAAATTTGCTTTTTTCACTCTACAACAGAGAAAAGTTTGGAGTTGACATTATTTATATATTATGTTATTTTACTGGTTCGGCCCACTTCAGATCGAGTTTAGCTGAGTGTGGCCCCTGAACTAAAATGAGTTTGACACCCCTGATATAGACTGTCATCTAAAATTAACATTTGCAACATAGTAAAGCAAACTATTACATAATCAAAAACAAATTCATTTTAGGAAAAAACAAACAAAAAAAGTCTGTTTGCATGAAATTTGTGATGCTAAAATGGGGTCACAAGCCGAAAAAGGTTGGGAACCACTGTTCTAAATGGAGACAGAGAATGAAACTCATTAAGTTTATCATAGAGACAGAAGAAATGAAAAGATGGGCCTTAAACTGCCAACCAAAGATCAACCAGGGAAGACTGTCAGACAAACAAAGGGGCTGTTGCTTTCTGTTCAGTTTGCAGCCATCTGAGCTGCTGAGCTCCAGCTCCTTTTAAACCCACCTGACTAATTCCATCCAGGTGAGGGCACCACCGCAGGTGAACCTGATAAACACTAATGACCTGAGGCCCAGATCCTAACCCAGTAACCCAGAAGGAAAAAAAAAAAAAAAAAAAAACTATTTTGGGGTAATCTGTGCCCATAAAAGTGAGTAAAAATATACATTGACACATTAGGATTTAACATTTGACATTGCACAAAAAATAATAATGCATTTCAACTAATGTTGCCATATGCCTGGCTGCAAAAAATCTGATAAGTAATTCAATTTTTATGTAGTATATTGAAGTGTTTTTTACATTACATTACAAACATAGCATTTAAAGGGTTAAAAATATGACAGTTGTTAAGTATTTGGTATTTTTGTTTATGGCTCAAGTTGATGAAATACAAAAAAAAAAAAAAAAAAAAAAAAAAAGTTTAAAACAAACTGTATGAAAAAAATTCTGACATTACTACAGCACTGTGCAGATAATGCACTTTTGGTGGTAAGGAAAGGCCTCTCTGGGAGGGATACCAGAGGGTTAAGTAAAATTATAGCTCAGTGTGTTACAAAAGTACTCACAAACAATAATTTATTGCAGTAAAAGTGAATAAGCGCAGGCTCTGAAATGTTCAAGGATAAGGGTAAAATATATCTGCTGAAGGACGTTTCTACCAGCTGAAGTGAACTGAGCCCTGTGTCGTTACCCAAAGACGACTGCATCCTTCTATCAAATGAAGAAACACACAAACTGAAAATGATAGTGTTAACTTTGCTTAAATGCGTTAATTCTTTTACAACCGAGACTGAATTGGAAACACTATTTCATCTTTTCTCTGTAACAGCCTCCATTTACATCTTGGATATTGATGAATATTTTCAATGAGTAACCTTTTATATGGCAATGTGTCACCTTTTTAGGTCAAAAAGATGCAGACGGAGCTCCAAGGCACTTTTAAAACTGTATAAACAACATTTTATTATTTAAAACTTAAATTCAACCAAAACAAAATTCATGTTGCTTTGAGATGCAAAGTCAAAGTCAGTGCATCTTCTTTAAATCACCACCTCAAGGCCATCAAATCAAGTGTGTATCTAATACAGATATCTTTATATTTTATAAAGAGTTTAGAATACCTGCTGATTATTCCTTAGGAAAGGTTAAAAGTAAGGTTAAGAGTAAATCTAGGTCTTTAAGGGTAGAAATACAAAACATCCAGAGTTATTCAGGTTTTGTTCAGATAGCAGGTCTTAATGTACAATGTGGATTTTTTGGTGAAATCAGATTTTTTTTTGTGTGCTTGCTCATAATACACATTAAATACAACTTCTATCAGTTTTGAGTATGAACTGAATGTGACCCTGAAAGTGACCCACATGAAAAAAAGAGGTGCTGATGTAATACGGGACCACGCAGACACGCACTGTGTTTACGGAAGTAAACATGTTTTTCCCACCGTTTCTCCTCCTGGGATGCAGAATTGTGACGTTTGTCGCATTTCAACAATGTAAAGGTGGGATAAATGCGACCTGGCTGTTCAGACTGAAATCGCATTGTAAAATATCAGATATATGTATCGGATTTAGGACAACATATGAAAGTGGTCTGGGTTGGATTTGAAAAAATCGGATTTGTGCAGTTCAAACTGCCTTTAACAGATCGGATACAGGTCACATATGGGCAAAAACATCGGATTTGGGCCACATTTGCCTGCAGTCTGGAGGTAGCCTTAGACTTAATCTGTATTATAAAAGCCAAGTGGCCTCTGCGTGCATGCATGTGTGTGTGTGTGTGTGTGTGTGTCTGGGGATTCATACAAAATCCGAAAAGAGCTGACTGCTGCAGTTTGGGATATTTATGTATTTTTAGTCAAAGGACAGAATAGCGAAAACGGCAAGTTGATAGGACCAGTATTTTGGGAGATATTAGTCATTTTGGAATACAATAGCCTTACAATCACATTGCTATGGCCAGAACGTTTTGGTGGTGACTGCTGGACAAATGCGGTACAGCATGCACGAATACACAACAGCAAAAAAACTACCACATCTAGAACCTGTGGATCCCCACAGGTCAATGAGCTAGTATCATTATATTATTGCAGCACTGATGGATAAACACTTATTCTGTTTAGACTGAGGTGCTTCTGTCCTCGTCTCTTTCTTGAGGGGGAAATGATTCAGCACTTTGGATGAAAAAGGGATGAAGGTAAAGAGCAGAAACTATAATGCCTGAGAGGTTTGAGCTTATTTTGTCCAGTTTTTGTGGCATTTAACAGATGGGATTGTTGTTTGGTCAGAAAGGGAAGCAGAGGGGTGTCATTTCACTTCACAGGTCTGATTTGACACAAGGGGGAAGGGGTGGCGGTAGTTCATTATCCACTAAAGATACAAAACAAAGCAGGAAGGTTGACAGAAGCTAGACTTAAAGATCCCACAAATGAAAACCAGCTGAGTAAGACACGTGAGGACTGATCTGAGTCACCTGTGCACAGATAAAACTCCAAAGTAATGCACCAGAGAACTTCTTTTTATTTTACTTTCACAAACAATCAGAATAAAAGTACAACAGTTTTAATAGGAGTGACTCTTTACTAGAGTTCTCAACTTGATGTTAAATAAACTGAGTCTGTTTCAGAGGCGATTTCTCACAGACTGCAAGGGAAGCTCAGCTTCCCCTAAAATTACAAAATTAAATGGTCAAATATGTACGGTTGTGTTGACATTTCATTGACTACAAATGTGTTAGAACACGTTCATCTCACATCTCACAGACGAGTTTGTTCAGAATCAGCTTTATCACAAATCAACAGACTCGCTGTTGTTTACTTCTCATACATTCCTGTTGCGCTGTTTTCTCATTCGATCTATGGTCAATGCATCTGCCCATAGACACTCAGCGTCCATGCACTTCAATGGGACTGAGTGGAACAGTTTTTTTCATTGCCTCAAAACTGGACGGTAATTGGATAAATGCCATGATGTTCCCCCACCCTCTGGGGGTGAATGGAGCTGTGGGTGGAGCTCGGCTGGGCTGGACGCCAGGCTTCCACGTGCTGATTGGATGATCAGTTGAAAGGCTGAATCCTGTTTGATTGACAGCTATTTTCAGATCTCCTCCTTCACTGACACAGTTCAGTTTAATACCGTCGCACATTCTGCTGTGAAATGGAGAGAGAAACCACTACGAAATTACTTGTTCATTTCTTGCACTGTAAATAAAACACACTCATTGTACTTCCTTGTTTCAATTTAACCTAATTTCAACGTTTTCTTGTTTCAGTTCCATAATTTAATCATTTCTTGTTCGAATTTAATATCGTTTTGTAGGTAGTTAAATCAATCATACTGTTGGCTAGGTTGGAGTGAACTAGCTATCTAGAAAGGTGCACATGATGGCAGACAATGCTAATGGAACGGAGAGCTGAATTTATGTTTAAATAACTTGACAATTTTTTTGATGTAAGCCAACAATGAGCGTCCCCTGTCTGAAAGATGAGCAGCCGCCACTGGTCTGTTTACATGACCATACAAATCAGATTAGTCAGAATATTCAGTGAATTAAATATAGGAAAATACCTGATTTTCACAGAAAAAAATTCAAAATAAAGAAGATAATACAATAAATGGTGATAAATTGCTTAAGAACAGTTAAAATACAGAGAAAAATTAATTTTGGGAACTGACACAAAAGTAGCACTGGGTCTTTATGGGTTAAACTACATTCTGTGGCTTTTTCTTGTATTTTCACCTCTTTTCAGTAGTTTGCTTCCTGCAGAGGGGGGTACGCATTTCAGCCCTTTCTATTGACTCTGCCCTCAGCCAAACACAGACCCACAAAGTCAATTCAGCATGGTCACACTGTTGTGACCCCCTGTGAGCAGACCACTTAGATGTTTTGTGCCCAAAGAGTAAAAAAAAAATTAAAATAAAATAAAGGAAAAAAGACTTCTAGATGGAAAATGGCATTTTTCAGACTTATTTATTTTTTGTTCTTCTATTCATTGGAACATAGAGAGAGAATGTACTTTCATTCCTTGTCATCCTTGCTTGGAAACTGTTTACTAAAAAACATGTTTAATCCATAAAGACCCAGTACTACTTTTGTAGTATGTTCCCAACCTTAACCTTTCTTGAGTGATTTATCACCATTTATTATAATATCATCTTCTCTATTTTGCATTTTTTTCTGTGAAAATCAGGTATTTTCCTATATCTAATTTACTGATCATGTATTTTAATCATCATGCTGAGATTACATTTGAGAATTATTATTTCAAAAACAGAAAAAACTGAAGAAAAAGCGACTTTTTCAGCCAAATCTATCATTAACTGAACATAAACTAAGCGTCTCCATCCACTGTCATTGATCTAACTCCATGGGTTTAATTGGTGAATCAATGTTGTAGAAAATGACATGTTTCCATGTTTACTACGGAGCCTCTGAATGTCCAGATGGGTCATATCTATATCTAATGACCATGAAAAGATGACAAACTGCGTTTTACACCAATTATTTACATGTATTGATAGGATTAGTGGATCAAGAGGTGTTAAACAGTTTACATCAGCTGACCGTTTTTGGTCACTGGTGTGTATTTGGGTCTTTACGGGTTAAGCTGCACTTTGTGATTACGTGTGTTTGTATTCAAGTTGTAATTTTCTCTTATATGGACACATCAAATTATCTGTTCTAACCTGAAACAAGCAAAAAAATACTCAAAAAGCCTCACTTGAACAGACTTCGACTTCTTGGTTTATATTAAGGTTAACTCTTCACCACTTATCATCCTCTTCTTGTTCTAGAAGTGGAAGCTGTAGAAACTGATTAATGTTTTTTCATGAAGCTGTTGATTGACACATTTCCAGAGCACCCCTACCAGCAAATAACAAAGACAACATCAGTCACAGCCAAGTGTCCTGACAAACCTGCATTCATGTTTTTTTTTTTACACATCAGTAGGTGAGATTTGAGACTTTGACATGTTAATTTGAGCAAATTCACTGCATTGTATTAAAACATTGCATGTAATATTAACACATTATGTGCTATTTTTGGCAACACACGTCGTGGTAAAAACATAAATAAACCTAAAACTGTTTCAGCACAATTTTTTTCCAGTGCAAAAAATATATAACCAGAGTAACTTAGTCTCATTGAAAATTATATATATATATATATATATATATATATATATATATATATATATATATATATATAGATATAGATATAGATATATATATATAGATATATATATATATATAGATATATGTATATATAGATATAGATATAGATAGATATAGGTAATTTGATTATTCTAATACATGTAAATATTCTTTATTAAACATTAAAAAGTAAAAAAAAAAAAGCAAAATCTCATGTAAAGTTTGGGCATGGAAAATTACCGTATTTTTATGAGATGGTTATTTTCCGTTATTTTACAGTATCCCTGCTGCTGGAATATTACCGTTTTTTTAATTTTTTAATTTTTTTTTTTACAGTGTATCTTTAAATAATGTTAATCTCAATGTCTGTTCCTTCATTTGTAATGTACTTGTAAAACAATCGCAAATTAGATCCAGGATGTGAAATATCAGTTGCAGCATTCACAGAACAATAAGACAATGTGTAAAAAAACAACAATAAAATCTATACAATGATATGGTAAAATACACAGAACAATGAATTCAAGAAAAAAATGAGTGTTAATAAAGTGCAGACACAAAAAGGCAATCAAAAACGGAGGAACATCACACATGTTGGCAGTTTGTACAGCTTTCACAAGTCACTGAAGATGCATGTGTTGACACGTTCTAATGCCAGGTGCGAACAGTTGTATTTAGAGCTACCTACGTGTGATGGAATCAGAAAAGACATGTGAAAACAGCTGGTGTTTGTCACGATCATCTTTAATTTGCGCATGAAGAAATAAGAAATAAATGATAGTCGACCACATCCATAACTGATAGAAAAATTCTGTGATACACACTGAGACAAAAGACGGAGTCACTGGATTCTGGAATCAGAAGATTTTACTTGCAAGGAATCAAGTACATACAGTGAGATGCAGCAGTTGATTGACTGACAACAGGAAGTTTAAGATCTTGCTTTTATGTGATGTTTGTCCCTTTTAATTTTAGTTTTACATTTTTAAATTTTTAAAATTTGAATCTTATCCTTATTGATTGTTGGTTTATATTCTCATACATGATGTTGTTTTATCTCATGCCTTTATTTTTGCATTGATTTAACAGCATCATGTTAGATTATCCTTGCCCTCTTTATTCCGATTCATTTAATTTATTCGAAGTGTCATGTTTGTGCGTTGTGGTACACATCTCTCCTTTTGTGTTGCTTCTGTTTTAGTGTTTTTACTTACATCTTGTATCCTGCTGTTGTGCCCTTTACTTGTTTGTCAAAAGCACTTTGTAAACTTTGTTTTTAAAAGGTGCTACATAAATAAAGCTATTATTATTATTATTATTATTATTATTATTATTGTTATTATTATTATTATTATTATTATTATTATTATTATGAAAGAACATGAATATTACAACCACTGGACCAAGAGTACAAATATAATGACGTTGATCAGGTTCACCATTGGCTTAGGTATTCAATACACGGTGACGCATGGGTTCAGTGACTGCATTTATACTCTTCTCCCACCTACACTATGGCCTGAATGCCTCAAGGACAGCAGCCCACTCTGGTCCCAAACTGGATGGACAACAAGTACGCTTTGGTCCCAAACTGGAACAAAACAAGCAGATAGCAAACAAATGGTAGACATATCCTGAGTGGATATGTCCGGGCATTCTTGCAAAATATGTCATCATAACCCATCCATGACTCGTGCTCTGGACACCTGGTATTTACAGGATACAGTCTAATAGCCTAATATTACATTTTTCTAATATATCCCTCTTGTTTTGACTATATTCAGTAAATATACTTTCAAATCAAGAGATTCCAGAAAATTTTATGAATAAATAAAAATAAAAATAATAAATGAAACAAAATTATAATCAATGTAAAAGTAATAAATGATAATAAATTGAACAGAAGAGGAAAAAAACAAAAACAAGTACAAATGTTTATGATAAAGTGAATTAAAAGGATGAGCGATCAACAATGTAAAGATGTGTTTGTAAGAGGGGGCTTTAGTTCTTACCTGTGTATGGGAGGAGCCAGCTACACTAGTGTCGCCCCAAAAACACATGTTGTCATAGCAACCCAATACTTTCAAAAATGACACTAGCTGGGTTTCCATTACCACCAGAAATGCGCAATAGAAAACCGGAAATGGAAACACCGAAATGGAGCAAATACTGTCAAAGATTGCAAAAAAGTTTTTACGCTCTCATGAGGTGGTTTTTGAGAGGTTTCAACATAGAAGTATAGCGCAAAAGTGTAATGGAAACACATTTTCACACATCTGTGCACGGTGATTTTACTCAGGCCAAACGTCTGACCTATGACCCTGTACTCAGAACAGGTGGGTCTAGTTTGTTTCTGGCAATAGACACTGGCTTTTGTGTAGGAACTGCTTCCCAAGGGCAGGACAAGTCTGGTGCCATGACAGGCTCAATAACATCACACAGTTCATTAAACATTGAACAGGTCATTCGAAAATTCTAGATCCACAACTGGTTGGTGAATTCCTGATGTACAATTCTGTCCCATAAATCCATTCTGTGTGGCCACTGCCATAAATAAGGACTTTGTCTTGGGACGATTATACGTTTATCAAGGGATGATTGACATTGACAAAGATGAAAACGAAGGGAGCACCTCCTATCCTAGCACTTTCAAACATTCCATTTTAAATATTCTAATAAAGTTTGTCCTAGGATTATCATATATTCTTCCAGGATTATCTCTGGACCTGCTGCGGTGGTCCTGCCTCTCTCCTGCCCTCATCATCACCACTCACTTATCCTCAACTGCCTCCATGTGTCTCCCCCTACTCCCCCCTTCTCCCCCTCTCCCCCAGTCTCTATCTCTATCGCTCTCTCTTTTTCTCTTTCTTTACTCTCTCTCTTTAACCCCAACTGGTCGAGGCAGACGGCCATCCTCCAGGAGTCTGGGTCTGCTCCAGGTTTCTGCTGTTAAAGGGAAGTTTTTCCTCACCACTGTCACCAGCCACAAGTGTTTGCTCCTGGAGGATTCTGTTGGGTTTCTGTAAATTGGCTTAGAGTCTGGTTTTGACCAACTCTATATATAAAGTGTGTAGCCGGATGACGGTGGAGTGAGTGAACAGACTCAAAAACAGAAGTATAAATTATATTATCTTCCTCTCCGTGTCAAACCAAATTCCTGAACAACCATGCTGATTGGTCTGTCACCAGGTCAGTACTGGGACATCCTTTGCAAATGACATTTATAATGACAGATGATCTTAAAGAATGAGCCTAATGGACTCGGTTTTGACACTAAGCTGACCTTTTTCCTCTCAACATCTGTGTCCCATTATTCTTGCTTATCCAGAGGTGAAGATGAACCCAGAAACGAACAAAGGACTGAATGATAAAATCACTCTATGTGCCATGTAAATAATGTATTACATTATGTGTTAATGTTGATTAACTCAGCACGTTAACTCTTTTATGCATGTAATACTTAAGCCATTTGCCTGACCTGTGGTTTCACATATGTGTGTCCTGATCATGTTCACGGTAAATTATGTGAAAGTAAGAGTATCACTGCTTATAGCATGTCTGAATAATCATGCTATTATTTTACTGATGCTCAAGTGAGGTTACAGGTGATGTATAAAGTTTAAGAGGATCTTATTTGAGGATGCAAAGTTTTCTTACAAGGCTAAGCCACAGTCCTCTCCCCCTCTGTCTTCCCAAGAGGGAAGAGAAACGTGATATTTTTGAATATTCACGAGGAGGCGTTTTCCCGCCGAAAACAGACAAAGAAGGCAACGCCCCAAGGCATCGATAACTCATCTATATGTACGAGGAAGGCGTGGCAAGCTGGTTTTTGGACAGAACTATAAAAATGAATGAAACCAACTTCTCGAGGGAGTCTTTTCCATCTCGGGAGTCTTTTCCATCTCGAGAGCTTTTTCCACCCTTGCTGCTCTCACCTACAAGAAGAGAAGAGCTATCTCCACCTCTTCTGAGCTCTCACCTACGCAAAGAGCTTTCTCCAAGGAGTCTTGACCATCTCCTTGGCTCTCAGAGCTGTTCTATCCTCTAAGCTCTCCAAAGAGCTTTATCATCTTCGCTGTTCTCCACTTCTCCTGGTGAGCTTTCCAGAACCAGCCGCCAGAGCCAGCTGTGAACCTCCTCCAGCCAGCAGAACTTCAGAACTCCAGACCTTCAGGCCTCCAGCGCAAGCACGTCGCTTCACAGCCTGTTCCTGCTTCGAACTACGTCAGAAGACTTCATCCATCCGCCGTCAAGGCCGTGCCAGTTGCTGCATCCGCACCGCAACAACTTGTAAGAAAACTTGCTCCTGATTTATCTGAGTTGGTGTTATTCCAAGTTAAGTAGGTTTACCTCAACGTAACCTCACTAACATTATAATCTCTTGAATATAGCTATCTGCCAACTTAATTTACATATTCTCCTGTCCATAATCTCCTGCTCCTTTGGTTGTATTTGTCTCTTGTCTTTATGTTATTTGTGTGTCTTAGTTTAGTTAATAAAGTATTTATATGTATATAAATCCATTGCCTCAGTTGTGCTTTGTGTACTATTATTCACACATGGGTTCATCTGTGCAGTCAACGAACTATCACCTATGCAAGATTTCCAAATTATTGTTTTGAGTTGATTTAAGTTTAAGTTTGGTTATAAATCTATGATTAAATTAATCAATAAATCAACACTCAATTAATCAATAAATTGGTATCCAATTCTTGCTACAAGTGTCATGAGATAACTTTTTTGTGATCTGGTGCTATATAAATAAAATTTGATTGATTGAGTGATTTGATTGGTTTTCCCCTGTAAGTCGCTTTGGAAAAAAGCGTCTGCCAAATGCATAAACATAAACATAAACATGATTTGAATCTCCAGATGATGTGAGTCGCGCATGCATAGAAATATTTATCTTTGTTGGCCATCTTTCATGACTCGCTACGGTAACCTTGCTAGGACAAATCACTGTTGTATTATTCAAATTATGTGAAAGTACAGAGACTTGACTTTACTTTCAAAGAGTATTTTTCAAGCAATCAGAAGTGATTTTGAGAGGCAATTTATTGGCCTACTTTTGGTTTCTTTCACATCTGAGAGCCTATCCAGCTGACAAATGTTTTGATCTAAATTTGGGGGAAACTGAGAGGTGGAGGGTAATCGCCAAGGTTCTAATAGTTTGGAATTTTTCATTACAGTTTAGGTTTATTTAGTTTTGACTTTTTTCTTCTCTAATTCAGTTAGTTTTAATTTGTTTTGACAGCAGGTTTGCTAGTTTTTATTAGTTTTCATTTATTTCTAAATGCTTAGTTTTAGTTTAGTTTTAGGATTAATTTTAGTTTTGTCGTATCTTTTATCTTCCTTGCTGTCATATTCAAATAAATCCCCTACAGGACTCTGCTGCTTTCTCCCAACTTTAGACTCCATGTTTCCAGGTAGAGTGGGGACCAGAAGACGACTCTAAACCACAAGTGACGAGAAGTGACGGACTGTGAGGTGTCGTACGGTGCCGCTAGCTAAAATTGCTACAGCGAAATAAATCGCTTTCATATCAATCCAACACTGACAAAGACAAAAACGAAGGGAATTTTATCCATAAATTTTATGTTTTAGTTAGTTTTGTAAGCACACAATACAGTTTCAGTTAGTTATAGTTTTTTTCTTTTAATTATAGTTTTTATTTATTTCAGTTAACAAAAATGTTTTTTCAATTCTAGTTTTCATCATTTTGTTAGTTTTCGTCAACAATAATAACCTTGGTAATCGCGGCCCCATAGTGAGTCATTGGTCCGAACAAGGCTGCGGTAGTGCGTAGTAAAAGATGGCCGACAGAGATAAATGCTTCTGTGCAATTGCGACTCGCATCGTCCGGAGACTAACGTCGTCCCTTGACAACGTTCCCTTCTTCTTTTGTTTAAGACAGTCACTACGATAGCAGTAGATGAACCAACACTACAGTGGAGGTTTAGCATAAAACTCAGTGCATCTATCTTCCTTTAACGAGCGTCTTGCGAGAACTATACAGTATTTTACGAGAATTACGACATGTTACGAGATGGGACTTTACTAGAATCATGCATCAGAAGCCAAACCCTCGTCAATGGAAACACCTAAAAGTAGCAATTGTATTTTGTTGAAATTGTAGAAATATCACTTTTATTTTGCGTAAAACTGTAATGGAAACCCAGCTACTGTCACTTTCGCCTTTTTTTTTTGTCTGATACAAGCAATTTTTTCTTTTTTTTGAATTTGTATTTTATCTCACTTTTACAAAAAAGAAATTCCTTTACATTTGGAAAATTACCTTTTTCAATACAGATGTTTCCATATCAAAGATATACCTCCACATACTCATGTAACCTGCCAACAAGCATGTAAAATAATATATAGAAATAAAAAAATAAATAAAATAAAAAAAATAAAAATAAAAACAACAAAAATCACAAACTTTGTAGCATTGAACCAGGGTGTAAAAACCAAATCAATTTCCTTCAACTGGTCTCTCACCAAGGTTCATGCAAAATGTTGGTAGGTACTAATGCCTACTGAAAAGTAGCTTCATAACCAACTGTAAAATTACTTCCCCTATACAAATCTGATCTATGTTGTCTTACATAATGTAGCCATCCTTCCCATATATCTCTTAACTTATCGACTTCCAACCTAACATGTGCAGTAACTTTCTCCATTATATAAATATTGAGCAGAACATCCTCCCATTCCTGTATGTTGGGCACCAGACTGGTTCCCCATCTCCTGGTGATTGACTTTTTACTGGCCAGCAGCATTATTCTAGTCAATTTGTAGTCATCCCTTCTCAAGAGATTTACAGAATCAATGTTTCCCAAGTACAAAATTTCAAATATTAAGGGGGATTCAATACCTGTTACTTCATCTATAACCTTTTTTATTTCCCTCCAATATTTGATACAGACAATTCTAGAGGTATTTTTTTGCTCTTGTTGCATTTATGTAACCGGTGGTGTCGGACTCTGCATTGTGTTCTTTTTTAAGGATGAGACCCGCACATATGTCTTTGGAGGCAGTCTCCATTTATTGTTTTTTTTTTTCGTTCCTGACAGAAGTGACAAAACACAAAAACCTCCAGTCAGCGACCCCCGTAAAACAAGCTCCTACACAAACCAAAATGATATAGAAATGTTTTTCAGCACATTATAAACACCTCATACAGCTTGAATTAGCCAGTTCATGAAAATGTTTGGTTTAGCCTCTGCTAATTTCATTTTTTTATATGAACTGCACGGCTGCTTACCTCTCCCACAGAAATCTGGAACAAAAGGGAAAAGGTAAAGGTGCGAAAACTCTGGTTATAGCGTGCAGTGTCACACTGTAAATTGCTTGTTGGGGAACAGACTCAAATTAAAAGTTCCACATACTGACTCGGAGGCCCATAATATCAGGTATTAATCAACAGAAATTAAAATAAAATGAACAGATTTTGTGTAATTATAACAAACAATACACAATCTACAAACCCACATTGCTGCAAAATAATTGACCCTGTTACATTTATATAACAATACATTTTATATTATGATAAAATATACTGATTAAAGTTGTTAACCTGAGCATGCTTACTGGTTATTATGGTTTTATGTCTGGTATTTTATTTTACTTGCATCCTATTCATCCCACCAGGGTTGTAGATAGAGAAAAAAAGGCCAACATTGCATAAAACTATATATAAACAGAACATTTAATTTATGGAATACACAGACTTTTTCTTGAACCAGATCCCCCTAGAGCTACATCCTCTATCCTCTTTTATTTCTATTTCTACACAAATGATCAGTGTAGCCGTCATAACAGGCGCTAACCCTTCGGTATCCCGTCCAGCAAGGCCCTTACTAACCACCAAGTGTGCCATTTTGGCACACTTGTGGAATAATGTCAAAAAAAAATTTCATACAGTTTGTTTTTAATTCTTTTACACTTTTTTCTATTTCATCAACTTGAGCTGTAAATAAAAATACCAAATACTCAATAATTGTCACATGTTTTAACCCTTTAAATGCTGTGTTTGTAATGTAAACATAATTTTTTGGATGCAAAAAACACAATTATTTTTTTTCAATACACTACAGAAAAAGTGGATCACATATTATTAGATTTTTTCATCCTGGCATATGTCAATGATTAACTCCAACATTGGTTAATTTGCACAATTGTTTTTGGTGCTAGGTCAAATGTTCAAAAATACTAGCATCTGTCACCAAGTGTGCCAAAATGGCCCACCTATAAATCAAACTATTAAATATTGATTTATTTTTCTCCTCTAATTTGATTTTATTTTTTGTAAATCAAGCTCAGCCCTAATCACACATATCAAACAATCATTCATTTTAGATTTTTTTTTAACCTTTTAAACGATCTCTTTTCATCATGATGTCAGTACATTTTTTGAAGCAAAGAAAACCACAAAACATGTTTTTTTTTTTCTTTTCAAAATACTACATAAAAATTGGATGAAATATTATTTGATTTTTTGCAGCCTGGCATATGTCAATGATTAACAGCAACATTAACAATGTTAATGAATTAATCTAGACCCTCACCTCTCGAATGAAGCTCAGATATCAGTAAAAGCAGGATTTATGCCTTAATGGCTTACGGATCAAAAACAGTGGTAATAATGGAAGAAATAGTGCATTTTTGGCACACTTAGGAGACAGATGCTAGTCCTGTCATTTTCTTTTGTTTACAATGTGCAAATTTTAGTTGGTGGCCAGAATTTCAAAGATCATGCACAAATGAACAACTTTTGAATTCTAACCTTATTTAAATTGTGAAAAATAATAAGAAGTTTTTTAACACGAAGTGCAAAGTGTGCCTAAAAAGTGCACCCGGATACCGGAGGGTTAAATTCATGGATTATTCTGTAATTGTGTCCCTTCTCAACAGTGACGACTCAGAACACAGTCCAGTAGTGAAGGACCGGTGTGAATCATCCTTCCTGAACACCAATGTGCAACAAAAACAAAGGAGATGTGCATCGATTTTAGGAGAAACCACTGGGCCGTTTCCTCTGTTATGATAAACAATCAGACCGTTGAGCCGGTGGATCAGTACAAGTCTGCGGACACTGTCATCGACCGCAGACTGTGCTTTGAGCCCCAGGTTGATGTCGTGTGTAGGAAAGAATGTGAGTGCATGGATTTTATAGCCCAAACTTCACAGCTATAATGTTGAATGTTTTTATGAAGATGTTTTATTCGTGTTTTATTGCATCTGTTCTTAACTTTTCTTTTATCTGTTCGTATACAACATTTTCTATTTAACTTAAAAAAATCACTTATGGAACTGCTTGCACATCTCTAAACTGCAAATTGCATGATTATCTTATCTCTACCTTACCTTACCTTATTTTACATCTACCTTATTTTATCTCTACCTTACCTTAACTTATTTTATTTTATCTCTACCTTACCTTACCTTACCTTAGCTTATTTTACATCTACCTTATTTTATTTTATCTCTACTTTACCTTATCTTTTTTTTTTTTTATCTCTACCTTACCTTACCTTAGCTTATTTTGCATCTACCTTATTTTATTTTATCTCTACCTTACCTTACCTTACCTTACCTTACCTTACCTTAGCTTATTTTGCATCTACCTTATTTTATTTTATCTCTACCTTACCTTATTTTACAACTATCTTATTTTATTTTATCTCTACCTTACCTTACCTTATTTTACATCTACCTTATTTTATCTCTACCTTACCTTAACTTATTTTATTTTATCTCTACCTTACCTTACCTTACCTTAGCTTATTTTACATCTACCTTATTTTATTTTATCTCTACTTTACCTTATCTTTTTTTTTTTTATCTCTACCTTACCTTACCTTAGCTTATTTTGCATCTACCTTATTTTATTTTATCTCTACCTTACCTTACCTTACCTTAGCTTATTTTGCATCTACCTTATTTTATTTTATCTCTACCTTACCTTATGTTACAACTATCTTATTTTATTTTATCTCTACCTTACCTTACCTTACCTTACCTTAGCTTATTTTGCATCTACCTTATTTTATTTTGTCTCTACCTTACCTTATTTTACAACTACCTTATTTTATTTTATCTCTACCTTACCTTACCTTACCTTACCTTATTTTACATCTACCTTATTTTATTTTATCTCTACCTTACCTTACCTTACCTTACCTTATTTTACATCTACCTTATTTTATTTTATCTCTACCTTACCTTATCTCTACCTTACCTAATCTTATCTTACCTTATTTTACATCTACCTTATTTTATTTTATCTCTACCTTACCCTACCTTATCTTACCTTATTTTACACTTACCTTACCTTATCTTATCTCTACCTTACCTTACCTTACCTTACCATATCTTATCTGATCTTACTTTATTTCAAGTGTACCCTATCTTATTTTATCTCTACTTTACCTTACCTTACCTTATATGATCTTACCTTATTTTATATCTACCTTACTTTATCTTACTTTACCTTACCTTACATCTACCTTATGTTATTTACATCTACCTTAACTTATCTTATTTTATCTCTACTTTACCTCACCTTACCATGAAATCACTCCCATCTTTCTTATACTAACTTGTACCACTTATATTTATTCTATTTATTGGATCTTAGAGGGAAGGGTGCAATATATGAACTGGGTGTAATACCTAATTGTGATTATGCCGACTTTAAGATTTTGTGACTGAATTGTTTTGTGATTGTATGTGTCTAAATGTGAATGCAGCAATGTGTAGGACAACTTTCCCATATGGGACAATAATGTTTATCCTGATCCTGATGACCTGTACAGGATTAGATCCTTGAGAAAAGCCTGATCACTCTCATGGATGATTGGATCCATCCCCTGTAGTGTGAATTTTTATAATTGCCATCAGGACCTAGATACATGATGCAGAATGAACAGAAAAGAAAGTAATTTATTCCAACTGTTATCAACCATGTAAATGACACTGTGTGACTTGGAATTGCGTTGGTCTTTGTTGTTGTTGGATGACTGATGTTCGGTTGCTGTTCTTTTTTTTTTTTTTTTTACCTGCTGGATGTAAATGAGGTTGGCTCTTAGTAGATGAAGGCTCTAGGTATTTTAATTATCCCTAATAGAGGGTATGCACATATGTCACTCCCCCCCAGGCCATGCCCCTCTAAGTCAGACTGAGTGGCAAAAAACAACCTGTTCAACATGACGGAGTATAGCAGTAAACACAGTGAGACCGGGAAAATGTGAAATATGAAATTAAATTAAGGACAATTGGACTGGACATGGATCCGTACGGGCTACCAAACAACAAGTGGTCCACGAACACTGACATTTGGACAGAAATCGTGTATCCTGACGTCCAGGGTGTAGGGGATCATCGCTATTTTTACCTGAAACAAATATACACGGTTTCATCATCACTGACAACTAGGGTCCAAAACTAGGGCAGAGAACCAGCTGATCCAAAGTCCATTTACAGTAGACTGTGTACTGACCCCAGTGAATATATGCATGATCTACTGGGACTGAGGATATTTACTGAGTCTAGTTCAGATCAAGTACTTTATCCAACACAGATACTACTGCTGTGGACCAGCAGGGTACGACTGTATTCTTGTAAATCATGATGTTTTTCCCACCTGTTTTTAAATTACGACATTATTCTTGTAATACTATGGCTTTATTGTTGGAATATGACAACTTTAATCTCATAAATGAATGACATTTTTGTTAAATTATGAGGTTTTTTTTTATAACTACGGCTTTATTCTCATAACATTGTGATTCTTTTTGTATTCAACTTTATTATCATAAAATTACAGGTTTTATATCGATATTTTATGACTTTATACTTGTGGTGACCAGTGTTTTTATTTTCTCATGTGGCCCTAATACTCTGTCATAGCTTTATGCTCCAGTTCCCCCGTATTTGAAAAACTAGGTTAGCCTCAGTTTAAGTTAGTTTAACTAATCATGTGGGAGCACAAGGTTCAGAATCACAAAATGAAGACAAAAACCATAAAAGATCTAATCATGAAACCAAGAGCTTTACTAAGAAGTAACGTTAGCCAAAACAATATGTAATTTAAGGTACGATTTGACCCAAAAATACAGCATAAATTAATGTTACCTGACACCAAACGGGATCCACAAATCTAGGTTTGGTTTCCTGGATTTGTGGATCCATCTACGTCTCTTTTCTTTGTCTTTCGGTGTCTGTCAAACGATAGCTCTGACTGCTTTTCAAACCTGTTCATACAATCAATCGCACAACACCTCTGCCCCATTTTTTATTAAATATTGTTCTAAAGTTTAGACAGTATTGAAGCCAACGCTGCCACTCATCTCCCTCTTTCTGCCACTCAGTGGGCGTAACCGCGGCAACTTCCGCTAGTGGTGACGTCACATGCATACCCTCTATACCCTAATGATATGCAGTGATATGAGTAAATTTGCCCTAAACAGCTGCTGATGACCCAAAGCATCTACTGATCTAAAATATTTAGCAAATTTTGTCTCACTCTTCAGTCAGCCCTCACATATAGAATAATACACCACTAACTAATAATCATCACAAAGACATTTTAAAACACCATCATCCTCTGCGTCACTGATTCACCAATAAACCCCATGTAGTAATAAATGGTGGTAGTTGTAGACACTCTCTTTTAATGTTCAATTAATGATACATTTTGCTGAAAAAGTCAATTTTACCTCAGTTTTTCTGTTCCGACATAACCTTTGAACTCACTCTGAGCTTTTATGAACATCCACAACGTCAGTAAATTGAATATCGGAAAATACTTCATTTTCACTTAAAAATGCAGAGTGTGGTTTGGGAAAAGTTAAATGTAGATAAAAATCATCTGAAAGTCACCACATCTTTAATAGGTTACAAAGTTCTGCACAGATAACAATCAAAACAGCACACAAACAGAATAATAAATATCAATATAATGGCAAACACATATGGATAATAGTTTAAAGACGTAAAACTTCACAGGATGCCTCCAGTCACCAGTCATACTCAATATGACCACAAGATGGCAGTAGACTTACAGGTAAATAAAAAGTCACTGTTACTACTTTTATGGACGTATCACTCAACTTGTCAACAGGCCAGGAAGCAATAACACCTTCAGTATAGTTTCAACAGTTATATTAACAACATAATAAAGCAGAAACAAAAAGGAGAGAAGATAAAGAGGTCATAGATTAAAATGAAGTGCTTGGTTTTTTGTTGTTTTCTTTAGTTGCTGTGGAGGTCCTACATGAAGTGATACAGGCAGATGCTGAAATACTGAAATAAACATTGTAAATCTGTCTATATCATGTCAGTAATAATTGAAGGAATTTAATAAAAGAAAGTCTAAAAGTAAATGTAGAAGAAAGAGTAAATGTAAGCTGCAAGACAAGCTTTCAGTGTGATCACAGAAACACCAAACAGAAATAGCTTCTTGTTGTTTGTCCTATTTTTTTTACATGATGAGAAAAGTGAGAATGTATTTGGTGTTATGTTGTTGAACAGGTGTGACCAGATGGAGTAGGTGTGAGGCAATTAAACAGCTGTGATGCAACACCAGAGCTAATATTAGAGTATGAAATTCAGTGGATAAAAAGTTTTTAATTTTTTTTTTAACCTTTATTCAAGTAGGTAAAATCCCAATGACCTCTTTTTCAAGGGCAACCTGGCCAAAAGGTCAAGCAGCACACACTGTACTATAATGAAAAACAGATTAAAAGATCGGTGATTACAATACATTAGAAATTTTGTGAAACTCTTGTTATTATTATGTGTTATTACTAAATTATCGCCTGTTTTTTTTTTTAAAAGTCCAATGTAGTTTAAGTCACCAGCAGTTTTTTTTTTTAACCCTTTAACCCCTGACATGTCTGAATGTATGCTTTATTTTAAATATTCTTAAAAATTCAACCATTTGCTCTAAAGCACAGGTGTCAAACATGTGGCCCGGGGGGCAAATCTGGCCCGCTAAAGGTTCCATTTTGGCCTGTAGGATGAAAGTGCAAAAATGAACCTGAACAGTCCAGGTTGTCCAAATCATTTTGGTTCAGGTTCCACATACAGACCAATGTGATCTACAGTAAAAATAACAACACAGTAACCCATAAATGATGATGACGAGAAATTTTCTTTGGGAAAAATTATGTGGAAAAAATTTAAGTGAAAAAAAATAGCATTACACTGTGAAAATATTCGCATTTACAAAACTATTAATTCGCAATAAAATGAAAATAAATACATAAATATAAACAAAGATGAACCTGAAATGTGCAATTTGAACAATATTCTGCCTGTTACTAAATGTTTCGTGCATTTATGGATCCACTGTGATCTGTAGTTGTGTTAATAATAAGAGACGGAATATTGTAGAAATTGTTCAAATTTTAGTTCCAAACTCCAAAATTTTAACAATATTCTGTCTGTTACCAAATGTTTATGGAACACTGTGTGTAATGTACATGTATAAATAATAAGTTGAGCTATAATATTGTTAAAATTGCACTAATTTTTTGAGGGAAATTTCTGTTTTTTCAGGTTATTCACATCTTTTTTGTAAAATGTTAATATTTTCATGATTTAATTGGATTTTTTTTGTACTAAAACAAAAAGAAAAACTTGGATTTGTCATTATTTATAGGTTACTAAGTCATTATTTTACTGATCTGGCCCGCTTGAGATCAAATTGTGCTAAATATGGCCCCTGAACCAAAATGAGTTTGACAGCCCTGCTCTAAAGGAAAAAATTCAAAACATGCTGATAGAACAGCCCTTGTTCTTTCCGGACACATCTGAGCATGATCAGTTCACCCCCCTGCCACCTGTGGAATGGGGAGGTAGGACACAGAGCAGTGACTGAGACCGACTCATTGGGCTTTTTTTTTTTTTTTTCCCCACACCATTTTCTTTATAGATTTTTGTTTTTACTGTTGTTTGCAGTGTTGTCATGATTTCCCTTTTTTCCCCCCTTGCGTTTTTACTGAATTTTGACCATTTAACTGCTTTTTAGAGTTCAACCAGTTGTCAAAAGCAGCTGGACTGATTTAGAAAAAAAAAGAGCCCCAAAACAAAAACTACTGGACCAATTCAAATCCTTGTTGTTCAGTGTGTTCCAGTTCACCGATCATGCTCAACATCCTAAATCTCTTATTGATGTACATTCTGAGTGCCTTATTTTGTAAAAACCTGTCAAACTTCAACTCCTCTCTTTGTCTTTTTCTGTTATTCCACCTTGTTTTGACCCTAAAACCTGGGGCGCCGCCAGCAATTATGGGCCCCATGAAAGCATAACCGTTGTGGACCCTACAGAAATTGACTATCTTCTCAATCTGTTAGATCGGGGTGGTGGTGGGGTGGGGGGTGCGTACGTGGGGGTGCAGTCCATAAACAACGTCACTCATAATACCGTGAAAATGAAACTTAAGATGCTTTCAACGTTCGCCTCCCGACTTCTACTCCTCTCTTACACACAAAATTTTCACAACATAGATAGATAGATAGATAGATAGATAGATAGATAGATAGATAGATAGATAGATAGATAGATAGATAGATAGATAGATAGATAGATAGATAGATAGATAGATAGATAGATAGATAGATAGATAGATAGATAGATAGATAGATTTACTTTATTAATCCCCAAGTGGAAATTCAAAATACAGTCTCCGCTCCACAGAAACAGTCATACCACATCAACAATAAATAAATAAATGCAGAGTGTAAACCAGGGGTCTCAAACATTTGTGACTCTGTCTGTGAAAAGTGCTCTATAAATAAAAGTTACTTATTTACTTAACCCTTTCATGCATTAATTACGAGAACCTTAGTTAAGATTTTTTTCTTGAGCGTTATTATTCCTCCATAGGTATGAAAAAAAACAATGTGATCAAGGTTTTTTTTTTTTTTTTTTTCATGGAGTTACAAAAATGTCCATGCATTCAATTTTTGAAGTGAAGAAACGTGTTTAAAGCTCAATATCGGAAAGTGATATGAAAACAATGAAATAAAATAAAATCTGATGTTTTCTCACATTTTTACATATTCTAATGCTAGTTATTACTCTTTTCATGGAGATAACATGCAAAACAAACAAACAAACAAACAAACAAACAAAAAAAAACAACACTTTTTTTCTAACAGATAACAACTGATTTCTACTCAAACATGTTACTGCAGATCAGGTTTATCTAGAACAGTACAGTTACAGTAATGGTCTGAATGTCAGTGTATTATTATGGGATGGTGCATAAATGTCCACTGTGTCGGCTGATGTGGAACTAAAACAACAAAACCCATGAATATACAAGAGAACAGCTGGAGAAGAACTGTCCACTGGAGTGACCACTGTGCATGAAAGGGTTAAAGTGTAAAATCTGGTCGAGGTTAGCAAATAACTTAACCCTTTCACGCACTAATTATGTGAAATTTAGTCAAGATATTTTTCTGCAGTGTTTTTATTCCTCTTTAGACATAAAAAAAAACAAACAATGCAATCGATTAAAAAAAAAAAATGTTACAAAAATTTTCACTCAGCTGGACACCATGTATTTAATTTTTGAAGCAAAGAAACGTGTTTAAAATCTAATATCAGAAAATTATACGGAAAACTATGCAATAAAAACATTTTTAAGGCTGCTAATCAGATGTTTTCTCACATTTGAACCTACTCTGATACCAGTTACTATTCACTGCATGGAGATAATATGCAAAAAAAAAAAAAAAAAGTTTAAAAAATACCTGTCAATTACAGTCTAATAACAATTAGCAATTGATTTACACTAAAACATGTCACTGCAGATCAGGTTTATCAAGAACAGCAAAGTTACAGTAATGGTCTGAATGTCAGTGTATTATGGGGTGGTGGATAAATGTCCACTGTGTCGGCTGATATGGAACTAAGACAACCAAAACCCTGAATATACAAGAGAACAGCTGGAGAAGAACTGTCCGCTGGAGTGACCACTGTGCATGAAAGGGTTAAAAACACAGACACTTTCCAATGTCCAAAGGATTCTCGCTGTCCAGTGAGTAAAATGGTACAAAAAGCTTGTAGTGAGATGAGTTAATCCACTTCAGTTTCTTAACTTAAATGGACATAACATCAGAGGATTGAAGTCAAGGTGAAGTACTGGGATGTTTTTTGTCCTAAAATGTTTCTTCAACCCTCTAATCTATATCTGTATGGGCCTATACTATCTGAATCTACAGTGTCAACAACAAACCCCTGCCAAGATTAAAAGATGCATCTGTGATATCAGACTCTCCCAGATGGAACAGATTCCACAACAGGTCACTGAATCCTAAATCGTACCCTCTTAAGCCTGCATTTATTCATTTTTCAGCGCTGGCACGGTGAGACACATTTGAAGCATCTCCGTCACATTTTCACCACACTGCGACCTTGCTGCTAGATGCCAGCTCCGCACCTTTCTGCAGAATAAGCACTCCCATGCAGGATTTATGTTTCATGTAGACATGAGAAATCAATCGCCTTCTCTTGTCCTCGCTGTTGTCAACATCAGGGCATCAATTTTTCATGCTGATGCTCTGACAATATCCACAAACATCAATCAAGTACCGTGTTCATGTAAAGCTGTAATGGAAATGAAAATTGGACGCAAAATTGAATGCTCTTTCCACAAGAGGAAGTCAGAAATACAAGTGAGGGATCTATATTTGGCCACCAGAGGGCAGAGTTGCATATTTTTTTTAAGACTCAGATTAATAATCGTCAGTGCTTGAACTGGTGAAAAATACCTGGTTTAAAAGGAAAAATGCCATTGAGTTTGAGCTCATAAAGGTTTTGCACAGAGAAAATGAGGATTTACAAAAGTCTCAGCCCTTATTATGTGAATATAAATTGCAAATAAACCTGCGTTTACAGCTCTGAAGTCAAAGAAATTAACACACACACTTTGTTTGCACATGATAAACCAAAAGGTGACTCGTTCTGCTGCCCTTATAAATTAGACAATGTGGATTGGTGTAGACTGCTGAAGCATATTTTGATTCATTTTTTTGTGTAGTGCATAGGGAGGAGGGGAGTCAACTCCACTGGGTAATACAGTATTCATTACCCCCTCAATGCATGGCTTCATGGATGTGTCTTGTGCCTGCTTGAAGAACCCCGGGTTCACATGTGCCATCCGTCTTATCTCAGTCCGGTGAGGATAACCCCATTGCAAAGAAGTCACTAGCCTGGTTACAATATGTATACAAAACTAGACAGAATTTGCAGAAAATATAACCCAAAAAATTCAATATCTATCTTTTTGAGTCCTACTTTATTCAGTGTATTACATTTCAGCAACATCTTTATGCTTTTGTTGGATTTCTACAGCTTTTTGTGTCCAAAGTGAATGAGTCTGTGTATGAAAAAACACAGTGAAAGGAACACACTTTGAGTCTATTCGAATCACAGACTGTAACAGCACAAAACCATGTGAAAAATAACCAACCTCTGTTGCAAAATTGAAATTTATACAGAATTTGAGGATTTGTGATGATGTTAGAGTTATATGTGAGGTAAATTAACCTATACAGACCCAAACAGCTTCTGACCACCAAAAGCATCTACTGATCTAAAATGTTTAATAACTGTTGAACCACTAAACCTATCAATACATGTAAATAATTGGTGTAAAATGCAGTTTATCATCTTTTCATGGTCATCAGATATGACCCATTTGGACATTCCGACTCTCCATAGTTACCATGGAAACACAATCATCTTCTACAACATTGATTCACCAGTAAAACTTTAGTTTTACTGAGTTTGATAAATGACAGTGGATGGAAACACTTGGTTAACCCCATAACACCAAACATATCATATTTGATACATGAGTTTTTTTCTTGAAAAACCTGATGTATACAATTAGATACATGCAATACACAGATAATCCACCAGGGGGGAAGGAATTCGTTCACCAGAGGCCTTTTCAGTGACACTACAAGATTGTCATTAATGAGGAAGGAGGCAGAACTTTGGCAATTTTGAAAGGGAATTACCAATTTGTTAGACATGTTTGTGTTATATTCGGTTTTTGTTTGTTCAAAAATAACAATATTTTAGCATTGAGACCCGATGTATTAAATATGATACAAAATTGAAACACACACTACCAGTCAAAAGTTTGGACTCACCTGCTTTTTCTTTATTTTTATGACTATTTACATTGTAGATTCTCACTGAAGGCATCAAAACTATGAATGAAAACATATGGAATTATGTCGTTAAAAAAAGTGTGACAAAACTCAAAGCATGTTTTATATTTTAGATTCTTCAAAATAGCCACATTTTGCTTTTATTACTACTTTGCACATTCTTGGCATTCTCTCGATGAGCTTCATGAGGTAGTCACCTGAAATGTTTTTCAACAGTCTTGAAGGAGTTCCCAGTGATGCTGAGCACTTGTTGGCCATCTGTGGTCCATCTCATGCCAGTTAAATGATAATGTGAGTCCAAACTTTCGACTGGTAATGTACATGGAAACTGATATTTGAGCAATTTTTTTTGGTTGTTCAGAAGGACCAATAAAGCCTCCAGTTTCAAAGAACTGGAATTTTCTGTCAATGATTTAATGGTTCAGACTTTACAGGGTTAATAATATCTTTGTTGAAAAAGTCACTTTCTTCATTTTTCTCAGTTTTTCATATAATAACCCTAATCTTTAATTTGAGCTTTTATGAACATCTACATGATCAGAGAATTAAATATAGAAAAATACATGACTTACACTGAAAAAACACAAAATACAGAGGATAATATTCTAATAAATGGTGATAAATTGATTAAGAAAAGTTAAATATAGAGAAAAAATATTGTGGAGCTGCCACAAAAGCAGCACTGAGTCTTTATGGGTTAAATCAGCTCTTGGATTTTTGTACAATGTTGGCCACAGCAGGTAATCTTAACCCATCACTATGCACATATACTTTAACTGTTGGCTTGACCCATGAGGATCTACTGGTTCTAGAAGTGGTAATTTTTCTGCTGTTGCGTATTTGTGCATGTTGTACAGCATTTGTCCAGCAGTCACCGCCAAAGCATTTGCAATTGCACGGCTATTGTATCCCAAAATTACTAATATCTCCCAAAATACTGGTCCTATCAACTTGTCATTTTTGCTAGTCTTCTCCTTGACCAAAAACACATAAGTATGCTAAACTGCAGCAGTCAGCTCCTTCTGGATTTTGTATGAATCCCCAGACACACATACACAGTGGCCACTTGGCTTTTATCATATAGACACATTGTTCAGCAGTTTTTGTAAAGCCTGAAATAAATCCACATCTCAATTTCCTACTGCAGCATCAGACGTTTTAACTCATATTCTAAAGTTAGTCCAAGAAAAAGGGGTTTGTTCATTCATTGATTATCCAGCCTCCCTCAACCCAAAAACAAGTCTTTGAGCTTATCTCAAAGTGCAAAAATCTATGAAATGTCCTGGCTCGTCCTCTCTTGAATAGTCAAAAAGGTTTTATTCCACTCATTCCAAACTCTCTTTGACGTTTCTTTCTTTCTTTCTTTCTGGCCAGACACAAATCTGTGTCATTATAATGATCCTTAAATACATGAGTTCATCCACTTCTCTACATTAAACCAACAAATACACTATATAAACTGCCTACATTATTTCATTTGTATTTCTATAATTTCTTTAATAATGTGGCTCTTACAGGTTTCTTAATTTTAATATCAATATTTCAACATGTATGAGCAATAAGTGTTATAGCTGGTGGTTATTTGTTAGATAATATACAGGGTGTCCCATAAGTCTCCATACATAGGAGACATAATACATTCCATACATATATGGTTCTAACATGTATTTCTTTATATTTCAGATAACCCAAAGAATGCATTTGAATAAAGAGCAACAAATTGAAATCATCCTGATGGCCGGTTCAGCAAGCAGTCGTATGGTTGCAAGCGCATTAAACAGAAAACATGGGACGAGTATCACACACGACACTGTGGCAAAACTTATTGTCAAGTTCAAAAAAATAGGAAGTGTTTTGGATCAATTTGTTCCCGACAAAATGGCAGTCATATAGAGCATATTATATAAATAAAAATGGTTTATGTCAAGAAACGTTTATTTTTCCTATGTATGGAGACTTATGGGACACCCTGTATATAAAACACATGATAAACTTGTAAATGATGACATAGAATAAAATGACAGGAACAATATATTGTACATAGTAAAGTAAGAATAAGATGTTAATTTAAATTTATTTGTAAAACTCAACAATAAATATATATCTTCAACATTTCCAGACTGGAAATATAGATCATGTCATCATATATAGACACTGGTATATGAATATTACAGTGTTTCGACTGTTCATGTAGCTTTTCAACTGTGTCTTTTAAAAATAATGATTATATGTAACTGTAGAAAACATCACAAAGTGGAACTTGCATCTGCAGCTCTCTCCTCTCAGTCCAAATCAAAAGACAAAATATAAATACAGATGAACCGAACATTGTTTCATTCTTCTGCAGAAAAGGGAAGTCACTCTTATGAGCTTCTACTTGGAGACTTAGGCTCAGTTTATATGACGACGCTATGTGGTGAAAACGACAAAATATTTTATCAGACGTGCCTTGAGTGGAGCGTTTTTAAGAATTCCACTCTGGAAGATGGTTTCACTTTTTTGTGTTTTCAACCCCATAAACAATGTTGCCGTCTAAACGAAGGACACATCTGATAAAATATGTTGCCGTTTCCACCCGAGAGCATGAAAACTGGGCCTTAGTGGTTCTCATCACATCTGGCTCCTTTATGACGCTTTGGTCATAAGCAACACCATGGTAGATTGACTCACTACTCCCTCTAGTGGTCACATAAATCTCTTGGATTGTTTAACGTGAGTAAATTCAGAACTGTTGAAAAGTTTTTACTCTAATAAAAAATCCAGATCTTTTAATATTTAAAAATAGAAACACTACATATAGCCCTTTTATGTATGGATGTACCTGCTTTAGTGAAATCAGAGCTTGACTTACTACAGACAAAGACCAGTGGTGTCGTTGTCCCTGGAGAAGTGGGTATACTCGCAATTTTTCCCATTTATTTTTTATTTTTTTAAGTAGTCCAGAAAAACACCCTGTTTAAGAAACATTGACATATCAGACTACTCTACTTATTTTACCCAAAAATCCATCACTAGTATTTGCTGACTATTATAACATTATCATGACTTGATCAGGAGCAGTTTGTAGGTTTTACTGGTCACACAAGCAGCTGCATGAATGTAAATGTATTCAACATGAGGCAAACATAACGTTAGCCTTTCATAACGTTAGCCTACTCACAGTTTAGATATTAGCGACATCTCTCCTCTAAATGTGCAGTCATATGACCAGTAATTCAAAATAGTGACTCATTCTGAAACCAGCTTAAAACTTACCTCAGAAATATGTATTCTATGAAAGTAGGTTCTCTCAATACGTATATTCACTTGACAGACATTTATTCTGCCTTTCCTGTTCGCATTTCCAATAATCACGCATCTTTCAAGGAGACGTGCAGTGACCTGTCAATCAACTGTGGTGGCACTGGCACCTGAAGTGTCCAATCAAGTTCCAGAGGTACTCTACCTTTAATTGGCTCATCAGTCCTCATGCCTAAAGTTAACTAATCTAATCAGTGAAGGCAGTGAGTACTAGCCAATCAGAGGCAGAGTAGGGCGGGTCATGGCTTCACCATCCTAGGGGGAAAAATTAGCAATTTGGCTCAAATACTACTGAATGTTGCGCATCGGGGGGGTTTAGAAATGGGTATACGCAATGCTGACTGAAAAATAAGTAGGTATACTCCATATATTGCCATATACCCTGGACTACACTACTGACAAAGACCAAAAAGATGTGATAAAACGTGACTCACAATTAAAGTAAAGCATGTTTTTTTTTATCACCAATCAAAGCCTTTTGGGATCAGTAAAGTGTTAGATTTTCTGTATCTGACATACATCCAAACCATCTTATGCCCATCAACGAACAATAAAGTAGCAGATCCTGAATTAGGTGTTTGGAGAAATGTAAACTGTATTTAGAATGTTTTATCCTGGTAACTGAGTTATTTAATTTTGAGTATTTTTCACTGGTTATGTATTAGTAGTCACTTTTCCATTGACCCCCAAACTGCGTGAATATACCTTGTGCATAAAAATTAGCCTAATGGAAAAACGACAATTTGCCCAAACTCTCATTTTTCGATGAAAAGTTTTTGCACTGCACAAGAGGGGTTTTTTTTGGGCGTAGCGAAATCGGTATGTCACGCAAAACTGCAACGGAAAGACCTTTTTCCGCAACTAGAGTCACGTAAATAAAAAAAACCTAGATGTTGATGGATGTTACAATAAGCGAAGAAGAAGAGTTTTAAAAGAAACATGTATGTATGTGTGGACACACCAGAAAACAAAATCAATTTATAATTTAGTACAGAATAGAAGAGTAATAATGATAATACTAATAATGATGAACATATCTGTAAATCAATGTGATATTAATGTTCGTTGCCATGTTTATGGAATGACTTCTTGTGTCATCTTGCAATAATAAATAAACAAATCATCGCATTTGTGATTTAATGGAAAAACTGACATTACGCACTTCTGTTTTTTTCAACATTTAGTAAATATCTGTAAAGTTTTGCACCAATGTCCAAAGCCACTATTGTAAAAGCTGAGTATGTCTTCCACTGTTGCAGATTTCTGTCAATAATACAGTCATCTGTGATTTGAGTTGATAAGGCAGTGTATTTCAGGTGTTTGACCGTATCAAACCAGTGTTATATCATGACCAAAATGGGTTTCTAGATAATCCATCTTTGGGGGAAGTGGAGGAGACTAAACCAAGACAAAGAGCTGGATAGTCAGCGTAGGGAAGTGGGGGGAAGCTGGTTGGCGTCTGTATGGATTGATGCTATGTGAAGGTGACCTGGGATTACTCTGGTCCTATTCCACAATCTCATCCTGGTATCTGAAACTCATCGCCCAGTGGAATGAGCTCAGCTGTCCACACACCTAAGTAAGTCTTCGGCTGAACTTGCAATCTGCCCAGAGCTGGAATGTAAGCTCGGATAAAGGGTATTCTCCCTTTTTCTGTCCAGACAATGCCTCTGAATGTTAGTTTATAGTAGATTTTGATGATGACATTTGCTAGAGGAAGCTGCAGAAGATTTCTTGGGCCTTTAATGAAGGGTTTACTGGAGCTTCTGGTAACTGAGGTGGAAAATCCATAGCGTCACTTATGTCCATATAGGGTGATTGTTGTCAAAAAATGATATTGCAGAAGTTGATGTCATGTTCAAGGTTGAATAGTCTATTACACAGGTGTCAAACAAACAAAACTGTCATGCCAAAGGGTCCAATCCGGCCTGTGGGATGAATATGTGAAATGCAGAAATTATGCTGAAGATATTAACCCTGTAAAGCCTGAACCATTTATTCATTGACAGAAAATTCCAGTTCTTTGAAAGTGAAGCCTTTATTGGTCCTTCTGAACAACCAAAAATGTTTTTTTTTTAAATATCAATTTCCATGTGTGAGTTTTAATTTTGTATCATATTTGATACATTAGGTCTCAATTCTCAAATATTACTATTTTTGAACAAACAAAAACATAATATAACACACAGAGGCTCCATAGTGAACGTGGAAACACTGTCATCTTCTACAACGTTGATTCACCAGTAAAACCCAATGAGTTTGATGAATGACAGTGGTTGTAGAGACTAGTTTTTATGTTCAGTTAATATATTTTACTGAAAAAGTCACTTTTTCTTCAGTTTTCTATTTTTGATGTAATAATCCTCAAGTTTAATCTGAGGTTTAATGAACGTCTTCATGATCAGTACATTAACCCTGTAAAGCCTGAACCATTACATCACTGACAGAAAATTCCACTTCTTTGAAACTGGAGCCTTTATTAGTTTTTCTGAACAACCAAAAAAAGACATTTTTTCAAATATCAATTCCCATTTATGAATTTTAATTTTGTATCATATTTGATACATCAGGTCTCAATGCTCAAACATTATTATTTTTAAACAAACGAAAACACAATATAACACAAACATGTCTCAAAAATGGGTAATTCCTTTTCAAAATTGTCAAAGTTCTGCATCCTTCCTCATCAATGACAATCTCTTAGTGTCACTGGAAAGGCCTCTGGAGAATGAATTCCTCCCCCCTGGTGGATTATCTGTGTATTGCATGTATCTAATTGTACACATCAGGTTTTTAGAGAAAAAAAATATCACACTGATCATGTAGAGGGCTTCAAAACTCATGTATCAAATATGACACATTGGGTGTTACAGGGTTAAGAATCAATTATGTTAAAATCATTTTAGTTCAGGTTCCACATTCAGACCAATTTGATCTAAAGAAGGTTGGACAATTAAACAACTACCATAATAACCTAAAAGTAATGATAAATCCAAATTTTTCTTCTTTGTTTAAGTGTAAAAAAAAATTCCTTGAAAATTTTCACATTTACAAACTATACTTTCTCAAACAATGTGAATAGCATGAACATCCATGAACAACCTGAAATCTCTTAATAAAAATAAGAGTAATTTTACCAATACTCGGCCTGTTACTAAATGTTTTGTTTATCTGTAGATCCACTGTGATCTATAAATTGTAATGAACATGTGTAAATGATAAACTAAGGTATAATATTGTTAAGATTACACTTGCATTTCTTTTTTTTCCCCCAGATATCTATTAATTTTTAAATTTAGAACATTAAGAAACACAAACAGACAAAGGAAACTAAGAAAGAGAAAAACAAAACAAAACAAACAAACAAAAAACCCTGGCCCCCACCCCATTCCCTGGCTCATTCATACACATACATAATTGAACACTTGTTTTTCTTCAGACGTTTCATGTTATTCATGTTGTTCACATTTTTACTGAAACTTTGTAGATGTAAACATTTTCATAATTTGACTTTTTTTTCACTGTTACTGTTATTATTTTACTGGTCTGAACCACTTCAGATCATATTGGGCTGAATGTGGCCCTGAAACTAAAATGACTTTGACACCCCTGGTCTATTATGTTGCGACTGGTTACACAAATATGCTGATTTTATGAGAGTTTTATACATTTAACACAGGGGTGTCAAACTCATTTTAGTTCAGGGGCCACATTCATCCCAATTTGATCTCCAGTGGGCCGAACCAGTAAAATAATAACAGTGAAAAAAAGTAAAATTATATTATGATCAGGTTTACATCTACAAAGTTTCCTTAAAAATCTGAATAACATGAACAACTTGAATTGTCTAAAGAAAAACAAGCGCAATTTTAACAATATTATGCCTCGGTTTATCAGTTTATCATTTACACATGTGCATTACAATCACACAAATCATTTAGTAACAGGCAGAATATTGATAAAATTGCATTTACTTTTCTTAAGACATTTTCGTTTGTTCATATTTGTTCAGGTTTATTCATGTTTTTTGTTAAAGTATAGTTTGGTAATGTAAAAATTTTCATGTAATTTTACTTTTTTACACCTAAAAAACAGAGAGAATTTGGGGTTGTCATAATTTAGAGGTTATAATGATAATACTTTACTGGTCTGACCCATTTGAAATCTAATTGGTCTGTATGTGTCTGTACGTGGAACCTGAATTAAAATGATTTTCACACCTCTGATCGTTAATATCTTCAGTGTAATTTTTGCATTTCAAAAATTCATCCTGCGGGCCAGATTGGACCCTTTGGTGGGCCGGATTTGGCCCCCGGGCCACATGTTTGACACCTGTGCTTTAACATATTAGTATTTGAGATTTAGTGCTTGCAGGAATGGGTGTCTTGTTTTTATGTCAGAGTTGGAACATATTGGCCTTTATCGATTATTTCACCGCTGTATGAGCAGTAGATATGCACGAGTAGATGACATTTCACCATTTGACGGGACAATACAGATGAGCTTTGAGTCGGAGTATCCCAAACCGGCTGAGTCAGTGAGCTGATTTCAATCTGATCGATCTGAAGACCCAGTTGAAAGCAGAGAGAGGCCACACAACAAGTCTGGAAAAATCAAGAAAAGCTTTACCAGCAAAGATACAGAGACTCTGGTGATCACCGAGAAGCTCCGGGTACTCGCTGACTGCGAAAGATTTTCACTGAATATTATTTACAGTCTGCTGATTTTGTCTGACTTTATGTTTATCTGGCCAATAACCGTTCAACTCCTGGACTTCTGAAGTGTGCCAGGAGTTATATCTCTCACAGCTCTTTGTGTACTGACATTTACCCACTAAAATTAAAGCACACTTGGCACTTTAATATAGCACCATTATTTTATTTCAGTGGTGCAGGAGAATATAAAAGGCGTAACTCTCCAGATACTTTCACTCCTGACCGAGCAACAACCTCCTCCAAAAATGAGTCAGTTCTTGTAAATCTTGCTAAAATCACAAAAAGTACAATTAACCCATAACGACCCAAACATCCACCATCAACTAAAACCAAACTGTTAAATACCTGTTAATCCATAAATCCTATTAATCCATGTAAATAATTGGTGTAAAATACAGTTTTTCATCTTTTCATGGTCATCAGATATGACCCATTTGGATGTTCAGAGGCTCCGTAGTTACCGTGGAAACACCGTCATCTTCTACAACATTGATTCACCAGTAAAACCCATGGAGACAGTGGATGGAGATACTTGTTTTTATGTTCAATTCATGATAAAGTTGACTGATAGATCAGTATTTTCTTAATACAATAACCCTTGACTTAACCTGATTTTTTATGAACATTCACATAATCAGTGAATGAAACACACAGTAGGACAATAGATGAAATAACACTGAAAATACTATGTAAAATACAGAGCATAATATTAGAATAAATGGTGAGAAATCACTTAACCCTGTAAAACCTGAACTATTAAATCACTGACAGAAAAGTCCAGTTCTTTGAAACTGGAGCCTTTATCAGTCCTTCTGAACAACCCCTTTTTTTTTTTTTCAAATGTCAATTTCCATCTATGAGTTTCAGTTTTGTAGCATATTTGATACACTGGGTCTCAATGCTCAAATGTTATTATTTTTGAACAAACAAAAACATAATATAACACAAACATGTCTAACAAATTGGTAATTCCTTTTCAAAATTGGTAAAGTTCTGCCTCATTTATGTCAATCTTGTAGTGTCACTGGAAAGGCCTCTGGTGAATGAATTCCTCCCCCCCTGGTGGATTATATGTGTATTGCATGTATCTAATTGTATTCATCAGATTTTTCAAGAAAAAAAAATATCACACTGATTATGCAGAGGGCTTCAAAACTCATGTATTAAATATGATACGTTTGGCCTTATAGGGTTAAGAAAGGTTAAAAATAGAGAAAAATTCAACTTCTTTATGAGTATTATAAGTCATCCAAATGGGGGCGCTCTAGTTGAAAATCCATTTTTTGGACATAAATCAAGCAATAATAGGCTGATTGAGATAAAATTTGGTTCATACTGATTGTCTTCCAAATGTCCATTTTCTGTCCACCATCCAGAGTTCATATGGTGTCATTTTCATTCACTAGGTGGAAAAATTGGTTCTCTTACCATTATTCTGCCACTATCTGGTCGATGTAGCTCAAATTGAGTTCATATCAATTGTCTAACAGTTCTCTTTGTTCATGCCACTACTTTGAGTTTACACAGTGTCATATTTTGACACCAGGTGGTGTGTTTTTTCCAAATGCCAGGGGGAGCAGAGGATTGGGGGGATTTCAGGGATATACTCTCACTGTCTGCCCCTGACAGGGTAAGCCTTGTTAAATGCAATAGATTCTGGAATGAAAATGAATCAAACTAACATTATGACTGCATACAGCTGTGACACAGAGGAAAAGGTAAATAAATACAGAATGAAACAATTTTTATATCTAGTAAATCTGTATTACTACAATTAAGTATATGCATAGATATGTATATTTAAGCTTATATTCATATATGTTTCATTATTTAATACATGATTGAGCATTTACTTATTGGTAGGAGGCAGATGAATTCACTTATGACTAAAAATAGGAATATAGGACTATGGTAAATAGGTTCTACTTTTTCCACCTCCTTTTAGGGCATACAATCTACAAAACAAATATGATTCTGTATGCATAGGTTTAAGTGTGCGGATGGTAGATTTTATACACTATATATATACATATATATATATATATATATATATATATATATATATATATATATATATATATATATATATATATATGTGTGTGTGTGTGTGTGTGTATACATATATATATATATATATATATATATATATATATATATATATGTATGTGTGTGTATATATATATATGTGTGTGTGTGTGTATATATATATACACACACACACACACACACACACACACACACACATATATATATATATATGTATTTAAATAATATTTATCAACTGTCCTGAACCTGTCTTTGGTATAATTGTGATTTCAGGAAAGATATAAAGAGTAGAGGCTTCACTTACTCAATGACATTTCAGTCCCTTCTTATCATCAGTTTACATAAATCCATATTTAATATTGATGGGCGATTCAAGAACGAATCATTCAAAAGAATCGATTCATTTAAGTGAAGGACTTGAATCGATTTGCGAATGCAACTGAATCGATTCAGCAGCACTTTGCCGATATATATATATTTTTAATAACCACATAAACTAGTCAGAATCACTCATTACGTCGGAGGTGGAAGTACTGTGTGACACACTGTGCAGCAGGTAGTCTCCACAGCAACATCTCTGATTCGTGAGACCAGTTAAGGTGGAGTAGAGCCGAGTCACTGAATCGTTTACAGACAGACAGACAGACAGACAGATAGATGAAAAATAAAAAGCATACTAAATACAATTAACTACTGACAAAGTAGTACTATGTTGATATACTAGTGGAAAATCTTTACTAAGTTTTGTAATTTTCTAATTACATTATTCATGGATGGAAAGAGAAAAGGAAAGAGAGATATTAAGAGTTGGACCTATTACTACTTTTGATTGTCAAGTGACGTAGTGGATTAAGCATACACTTGATAACTTGGTATTGCTGGTTTGTGACTAATGCCTGCTAGATAACTTTTTAGTTTTTTTTAAAATCGGTGAATCAAATGAATCGAGTTAGTAACAACAATCAGACTTCCTACACTAATATTTAACTCAACAATATTTGTTTTTCAGATATGAATGACATAAAATCAGCCCATTACCCTTTGGTCAATATTTTTCGTGCACTTTTAGCAGAAGTCATCATCATTCGTCTTGACCAGGACACTCTACTCAGCCTTTTTATTTTTGGAAATGCACGTGTTGAATCTGCGTTATTGGAAGTCTGACTTCTACACACATATAAACACTATAAACATATCCTATGAGGCACTAGAACAGGGTCGGCAACCTGCGGCTCCACAGCCCCATGCAGTTCTTCATCCTCCTTGTAGTGGCTCCTCCCTTTACTGCGGTTAAGCCAGCCGCCATTCTCCTCTGAATGGTCAAGCCAGCCGCTAGCATTTTTCATTGCGCTTCTCATTCAACAATTACGGTAGATGAGCTGCACTGAGCGTATGTGCCTTCCAGACGACAAAAGTAAGGGCTCATTTCTGCTCTACGTTAAAGACACAGACGGATACAGACAGAGGGTTCTGTCCGTCCTTTGTATTTTACTCACTTAATTCTGTCAGTTTTCCGAGAGAATATGGAGCAGTACAACTGGGAACTGGGAGGCAGTGTTGAGTTTTGAAGAGAATAATTTCCATAAATAGCGATACTTTTTTTAGAGCGACTGTATGAGTATGAGTACTGTGTACTTTTGGGGTAATCCTACAACAAATTCCCTTCCAAGCTCCAACAGTGGGTTTTTTCATCTGAAATAGGCTTTATGACTAAATTCAATGATGAATAAAATAATTTTTTCCAATAACTACCTCATGAATTTGGTATATTTGGTATTAGTACTTCATATACTATTAGCACAAATATTATGAAATACTTTTACTGTGTACTTTTAGAGTAATCATACTCCCAAATCCAGCACTTCTGTTTGTTGTATTCAGTGGTTGTAACAGATAAAATGTAAAAAAAGATTAAAACTTTTAAAAGTTTATAAGCCCTGTTATTTTTTTGCGGCTCCAGACTATTTTTTTTTTGGCGGAAGAAGGGGCAAAATGACTCTTTTGATAATAAAGGTTGCAGACCCCTGCACTAGGTCAATGTCATGTGGCTTTTTTAACCCATCAGTGTGTTTCAACTACATAAGATAAAGGTTAAGGTTAACTGGCTTTATTATCCCCGCAGGGAAATTCAGTCCCTGTACAGGGTGGGGAAGCAAAATTTACAATATTTTGAGGCAGGGATTGAAAGACAGTGTATGACCAATTAGTTTATTGAAAGTCATGAGAATTTATTTGCCACAAGAAAATTGACATAATAGAAAATGTTTTTATTCTATGTGTCCTCCTTCTTTCTCAATAACTGCCTTCACACGCTTCCTGAAACTTGCGCAAGTGTTCCTCAAATATTCGGGTGACAACTTCTCCCATTCTTCTTTAATAGTATCTTCCAGACTTTCTCGTAATAGTTTTGCTCATAGTCATTCTCTTCTTTCCATTATAAACAGTCTTTATGGACACTCCAACTATTTTTGAAATCTCCTTTGGTGTGACGAGTGCATTCAGCAAATCACACACTCTTTGACGTTTGCTTTCCTGATTACTCATATGGGCAAAAGTTTCTGAAAAGGTATGGATAATAGTGTTAGGTATGATTATGACATCAATATATGTTTGGTTTCAAAACAATTGACGTAGTGCCTGCTGAGAAAAAACAACTAAATGTTCATTGTAAATTTTGCTTCCCCACCCTGTATATTACCCAGATCTTCATCAGTACTGCGGTAAAGGACACTGACGCAGAGAGTTAACCCGCAAGTACCTGTTTTTAACAGTGGGGGAGTGTGTGTGTGTGTGTGGGGGGGGGGGTAAAAAACACAGAGAGGTTCTGGATATTCACATCAATGTGCTATGTCTTATATCAGTGACACCATCCATCAACTAAACACATACGTAGATTTAATTGTCACTTCACACTTCAGTGTTTCAATTGTTTTTAGACGTAAAGTTTTGCATAAATATAGGTGTGGTGTCTGTGGGTGACATGAGGGTGCTTTTCATATCAGCTGTGTGGGCTTTGATTGACTATCTTAGCTGCCGAGTTGGACATTCAGAGGTCCAAATGTGGATGATTCTTTTATGATGGTGGGTGGATTTGCTCACACTTTCAGCCAGGTACCAGCTGCTTGTGTGTAGAACAAATATATATATATATAGATAGATATATAGATATAGACAAATACTGCAGTTGTCACTTGGTGTTGGTAAGAAACTACTTGATGCCCCTGGACCCCCATAGTTTCTTTTTTTCTCCACCTGCTGCACATTCTATGTCCTTGTTGGTTTTTTATCTGTGCCTTTTAAACATTTAATATCTTGTCCACCATGTGCAAAGAGGACGGTCACACTTCAAGTCAAATAAACCGACTGTTTTGTGTGAATAGATAGAGTTGCGTATGCAGGGCCTTTTCCGCCCTACTGGCATTTTCCTTCTTTTTTGTCCTTTGCCAATCACATGCCTCATGGTTGGATGGTTCTGGTTTGTGGTCAAGATGTTCCCAGAATGAAAAGTTCATGTTTACTCATATCCCATTTGGGAAGAAAAAAAGCATCAGTGAATCACATGAAATAATGACAAAAAAAACCATCATTCAGCCAAAAAACTCACAAATTTTAAGAGTTAATCCTTCAACAATACAGTGTGTCCTACTTAAGAATATCTGCTCTAACTCCTACCAGCTTCAACTTAATGTGTAAATGTAAATCAACAGATGTAGTGTTAAGACACGAGTTTAATTGCTTATTTTTTCTTTTTTAGTTTTTCTGCAGACCCCACATGAACCTCGCCTAGTTTCTGCTTGTTAGTAACAATCAGACAAACTAAAAAAAAAAAAAAAAAAACGAAACAAAAAAATCCCACAGTTAATAGCAAGGATGTTTATCTTATTTTCAATTAGTCTTAATCTTGTGTTTCCTTAATGTACGTGGACACATACACACACTCATTTCACATGCATACAAGGCCTGAGGAGCATTCTTGGTAACTCCAGCCAAATTTAATTGCAATTACTGAGATTTTTTCCAGAGTCATTAAAAAAAAAGGAAAGAAAAGAAAAAATAGTAACAGTTTTATTAATGGAAAGAATGAATAGATTTGCTTATCTTGGTCTGACACTCTTGCAGTCTAAGTTGTTTTTTGGGTTTTTTTTTTACGTCTTCACCTCTTCTCCTTTGTACTGTTCCTCTGTGGGAAAGTCAGATGTCATGTTTTCTGTTCAGGCATCAAACTTGAAGTTGCAGGAGAGTGAAAAATACACACCTTCTCTCAGTCACTAAAACTATAAATAGAATAATCCAACCGTCCGTCTATGTTCGCACTTACAGATGATTTACATTGACTGGTTCCATTTTTTGAATGATGATAAACCACATGTTGGAGATAGTTTTATTTAGTCATCCTTTTTCTTTAGCTTTCCCTTGATTCTTTTACAGGGTTTCTGTTGATATCAACAAATCTAACTGAATGCTTTTTAATACCCTTTTTAACCCTATAACACCAAACGTATCATATTTGATACATGAGTTTTGAAGCCCTCTACACGATCAGTGTGATATCTTTTTTTTTTTTTTTTCCCCAAAATGTTTTTATTTAAATTTTTATCATTTTAACAAACATACAACAAACAGTGCATATATCAGATTCATGCAACCTGTTGACTACAATCACAAACATTATCATGTTTACAAAAAAAAAAGAAAAAAAAAAACAAAATACAGAAATCTGAGCATCCACCTTTAGAAGCCACAGTGGTAACTTTTTCAATTGTTTGCATTGTCCTCCAATAAATTTAGATTCTTAGCATACACAATGAAAGGATTCCAAACACGTTCAAATGACTCCTGTTTGCCATTAAGAATATAGGAAATTTTTTCTAGTGGAAGGGTAGAAAGCATCTGCCGTATCCACTGACTAACAGTTAGTTTATAAGTTATTTTCCAAAGTAATGCATTTTTTAGCAATAAGTAGATTGAAGTCTATAAAAATCCTTTCTTTTGTTGTATATTTATATTTTTCTGGATATATGCCAAACAGAAATAACTTTGGGTCTAACATGACTAGTTTGGAAATAATTTTTTCAATTATTTCCCTGATTTCCCTCCAGAACAATGCAGTTTGTCAACAATACCACATACAGTGAACCAGTGTTCCTTTGCATTCTGAACATTTGGAGCATACATTACACATTACACATTATACATTAGTATTCTTATTATATCAGTGGAGATCTACTGGTGTAATATAAACTCGCATCAACCATTTAAACTGGATTAGTCGAAGGTGTATATTAATGGAGCTGGAGTGTACAAAAGCACATGCAGACTGCCAATCTTCCTCTGTTAACTGCAGTGATAAATCATTGTGTGATATCTTTTTTCTTGAAAATCCTGATGTATACAATTAGATACATGCCACCAGGGGGGAGGAATTCATTCACCAGAGGCCTTTCCAGTCACACCACAAGACTGTCATTAATGAGGAAGGAGGCAGAACTTTGCCAGTTTCGAAAAGGAATTACCAATTAGTTAGACATGTTGGTGTTATATTATGTTTTTGTTTGTTTAAAAAGAATAATATTTGAACATTGAGACCTGATGTATCAAATATGATACAAAATTGAAACTCATACATGGAAATTGATATTTGAAAAAAATATTTTTTTGGTTGTTCAGAAGAACCAATAAAGGCTTCAGTTTCAAAGAACTGGACTTTTCTGTCAATGATTTAATGGTTCAGGCTTTACAGGGTTAATGCCACTTTAAAACTAATTTAATGCCCATGTCCAACTGCAGATACAGTTTTATATATAGTTTTATGACAGTTTATTGTCGACAGGCTTTAAACAGGTTCTAAATAGTTCTTCCTCCAATCACTTCTGCTGAACCTTACATTTTCCCATTTTTCCGACATTTGCTAATATTCTTTCGCCACAGCATGAGCACACTCACAGCACGTTGCAATCCAGTGTTGTGACTTCATGCATCAGCCATAAACAATAGCCAATTAAAGGGTTCCACCTGTCAATCATCACACTATACTTCCGATCAAAATTATTAAATGTTTATATAATCAAATTAAATCAGCAACAACAATGCTTTTTTTCTCTCCATCAACTGTATATAATTTTTTAATGCCTAAAAAAAAATATACAAACTTAATACTACATACTGCATATCCGTTTCGTATTGTTCTTTATCTGATGATTTTATGTGCTTGAAATAAAACTAAACTAACTGACTAAATACATATTTCGAACATAAAGTATTGTTAAAGAGACACATTTATTTGCATGATATTTGTTTTCTCTTTCGATTGATATATTTCCACATATTGGAATGTCCTTTTTAAATTTGGAATTCTTTTGCCTACTTATGTTTGAAATAAAGTCTATCCATATCTATATCTATATCTATATCTATATCTATATCTATATCTATATCTATAAATCTTTTAAAAACACACCTGTTTGCACTGGCTTTTAATACAAGTGTGTGATTTATTTGTTTTATCTTCTGGTTGTGTCTTTAGATACTTTTTACCTTATTATTGTGGATCTGTTTTATCAGTTTTAGTACATCTTATCTTGCACATCTATTTATTTTTACTAGTTTTATCATTTCTTGTACTTTTACCTATATCTCTGTGCAGCACTTCGGCTTGTTGTCAATGTGTTATATACATAAACTTGACCTTATATAAGGTACATGTTTTTAGGATGGTGGGTGGAATCTGGGGTGTGTGGAGAAAACCCAAAGGCACGAAGAAAGCATGCAAACTCCACATAGAAAGGCTGGATGGTGCTGGAATCGAACTATTCTTGCTGTGAAGCGATAGTGCCAACCACTGCACCACTGTGCTGCTCACATACAGATAGATAGATAGATAGATAGATAGATAGATAGATAGATAGATAGATATTAATAAGAAATGACAAATTCATTAAAAAAAAAGCAAGTGAAAATGCATAAAGTCGCACACATTTTTCTGTTGAAACATGAAAAATTCATGATTGAATGATTTCAGAATTGCACAAAATAATGTCTTGCTGTAGGTAGAAATCTCCTCATTGATGGTTGTAGATTTGGTAAATTATGGTAAAAAACATGTGCTACATTTGTAGCAGTTCCCAATTGAATTTTCTTTATATTTAACCATTTTGTAAGTGATTTATCACTGCTGATAATATTATCCTCTGTGTTTTGCATTTTTCAGTGTAAATCATGTATTTTCCTATGTTTAATTCACTGATCATGTAGATATTCATAAAAACTCAAAGTAAATTCAAAGGTTATATCAAAACAGAGAAAAACTGCAGAAAAAGTGACTTTTTCCACAAAATATATCATTAACTGAATGTAAAAACACGAGTGTCCATCCCCTGTCATTGATCCAACTCCATGGGTTTTACTGGTGAATCAGTGTTGTAGATCAGGGGTGTCAAAGTTCAGGGGCCATATTCAGCTAAATTTGATCTGAAGTGGGTCGGACTAGTAAAATAATAACATAATAACCTATAAATAATGACAACTCCAAACAAAGAAAAAAAATTAAGTTTTTTAATTCTAGATTTTTTTTTAGCTTAATTGAAGATGTTTTTTTTACTTAATTGAAAAAAATTTTTTGGCTTAATTCAAGATTTTTTTTAACTTAACTGAAGATTTTTTTTGGCTTAATTCATGATTTTTTGCTAAATTTGAGATTTTTTTGGCTTAATTGAAGATTTTTTTGTTTAATTTAAGATTTTTTTTTTTGCTTAATTGAAGATTTTTTTTTTTACTTAATTGAAGATTTTTTTGGGGCTTAATTCAAGATTTTTTTCCTTAATTCAAGCTAAATTTTTTTTTGCTTAATTCAGTTCAAGACTGTGGAATTTTTGCACTAGGCAAAAACATCCCAGGGGCCAAATTGGACCCTTAGGTATTTGGCCCCCGGGGCGCATGTTTGACACCCCTGTTGTAGAAGATGACGATGTTTCCACGTTCACTATGGAGCCTCTGAGCATCCAAATGGGTCATATCTGATGACCATGAAAAGATACAAAACTGCATTTTACGCCAATTATTTACATGGATTGATAGAATTAATAGATCAACAGGTATTAAGTTCTTGCATCAATATCTATGGCATTGTACTACCAAAAACAGTGCTTTTAGGCACTGACACACATGATACACACAGGAGTTAGTACTTGATTGCATAACCGTTGTTTCTGATGACTTTTGATGGTCTAATAATTTTTTCCGCGACTGTATATGCGATGGGAGATTCAGCTAAACATTGGCTACAGCAGAATTTTTTTTTTTTCCTTCTACATCTGCACCATATATAGGTTGTAATGATGCATGACTCACAAGCAAAAAAAAAAAAAAAAAAAAAACTAAAAAAATATATGGGTGAAGTTTTCTTGTGGGACTGTGTTATATCTCGAGTGCTGTGAAACATCCAAGTTTCCACCAACTTTATGTAATGTGGGTTAACATTTACAGAGTACAGTACACCATGTAAGGGATGAAGTTACTAAGCAACTGCCAGCTGGAACTTGCAAAATAAATGCTGACAGAGTGATCAAGACCCTGTTGCGTGCTGCTCACACACACACACACACACACACACACACACACACATACACACACACACACCACTTACCCGTCGGTATAGTCAGTTTGGCTGATTACAGTAGAAGTGTTGCAGCAGCTGCTCCACAAACATCTCACAAGCATGTTTTCATGTTTTCAATGTAGCTCAGGGGTTTGAAAGCGCTCTCCAGTAGCATCATCAAAACGTATAATGAGGGAATATCTTTTGAAAGAATGTTGCTCATCCCTCCAGTAGTTTCCACAGACTTGTTGAATCAATGCCAACGAGGACTGCAGATGTTCCGGAGGCGTGTGCAGGACAAACACCTCACTAAGACAAATTATGGTGCATTTTCCTTTAATTTGTCACTCATCTGTATGTTATGATGTGAGATCTGTGTTTATTACATTTGACTATGAAGTATCTTAAGAGCTGCAGTCAATGAATATAAATCCTGACTTGTTTATTTGGATTTCTGTATGTAGGAGTTGGAGTGTAGACTGTTAGATATTCTGTCCAGGCGCCAGAATAAAATGTTGCTATTATAAGTCTCTGCGAACCACAGCCATATATTTTTCAACACTTGTTAAACAAAAATCTTATATCTCAGTGTCCTAACACATACACACACATGGAGAATGTTAATGTTTTAACTGCTCTTGGCTCTTTTCAGCCATTTCTCTTGGAAATTATAGCCATACATTACTGTTCAATTATTTTTATGTAACGTTTAAGTGCTTAGACTAATACAGGAATAAGTCATGATGCTTTCATTGCTCTCTGGTGGCAGTCTTGGATTTTTTTGTATCTATATCCAACATAGTCATCTCCTGACAATGGAAGACAGAGATAAAGGTTATGGTGGGTGGGTTGTTTTTAACCTGCAAAGGGCTAAAAAGGCACCAGTGACTATAAGCATCTGCTGATCTAAAATGTTTAAGAATTTTTAAACTGCTAATCCTATCAATACAGGTAAATAATTCAGGTAAAATGCAGGTTCTCAGCTTTTCAGCAGCATCAGATATGACCCATTTGGACGTTCAGAAACTATGTAGTGAATGTGGAATACCATTTTTTTAATATACTATATGTTTGTATATTTAGAGCTTTATATATGTACATATGTTTTGTTCTTTTTTGTTATATTGATCATTTCTTTCCTGCAAGGGGTATTGTTTTTGGTTTGTTTGTTTGTTTGTTAACACTCTAGCAGCAAAAGTATAGGTTGAATTCATATCAAATTTGGTTTATAGATTGCCAATCACCCAGAATAGATCTGATTACATTTTGGGAACAGTAGGTCGAAGTTAACCTGTTTAACCCTGACCATATTTTCAGGGGAAAAACACCTAAAAAGACATACCCAAAGTAAATGAAGAATTACTCCACAATAATAAGGTTCATATGGATGTTCTTGGTGTCTGTGGGCATTTAGAGACCTCACAGAATCTATTCCCATTGTCTAAAATATTGTATCTGTTACTATGCCTGAGTAAACTGTCACAAACTAAAAGAGAAATTTGAATTTTTTATCCTCACCTGTTTTTTTCTAGCTGGATTGACGATGATATGCATAAATTAATTGTTCATGTCAGAGATTTTTAATAGCATGTATTTCACCCCACAAAGATTAAAAATCATGTTTGAACATTAAAGTTTGCACTAAAATACACTTTTGATGTACTTTTATTAACATTAGGGTCTAAACTTTGAGCAAAAGTTTAAAAAAACATCCATTGTCCTGATTTATTATATTTTTATAGTAGATGAATATCAATATAAGTTTTCCGCCTGTGGGCGGGCTGATCGGGCTAAAGAGGTTTAAAATTTTTCATGAATTTTTATATTCTTTTTTTCCTCATTCACTTACAATGGATACATTTCAAATGTCTGTCGCAGCAAAACTATTGGTTGAATTCATACCAAATTGAGTTTAGAGATTGCCAGTGATCCAGAATACATGTCATTACATGTTGGGAAACGTAGGTAAAAGTTTAAATTTTTTATGAATTTTTAAAAAATATTTTTTTTCCCATTTACTTCAAATGGATGAAATTTCAAATGTCTGTAGCAGCAAAACTATTGGTTGAATTCATACCAAAATGGGTTAATAAATTGCCAGTGACCCAGAATAGATGAGGTTACATTTTGGAAAAAGTAAGTCAAAGTTCAAATTTTTATGAATTCTTTAAAATTTTTTCTTCTCCCATTTACTTATAATGGGCAAAATTCCAAATGTCTATAAACATCCATTTTGTTTCAGTTTACGTCAAACTTGGGACATATGTATAGTGGCAGTTGATATACTGACATCAGCACATGCATAGACATGATGACATCAGCTGGACTGATACCAAAATAAGCTACAATATGTACGAGGGGCGGGGCTTGTTGTGCCTGGCAACACTTGTTTTACTTGTATAGAGTAACTGTAATACACAATATTTCCCCCCTGGGATTTAATATAGTATTCTGATGAATCTGAAACACCAGCATTTTCTGCAGCACTGATTCAATAGTAGAACCAATGTAAATTGACAAACAGCAGAGGTTTTAGACAATTATTTGATTGTGTTAAATCACATATTTTGCTGAAAACCACATTTATTCTTCAGTTTTCCCCGTTTTGATATGGTAACCTTTGAATTTACTCAGAGGCATGACATAGTCAGTAAATTAACCCATAAATACCCAAATATACACTACTGACCAAAAGCATCTACTGATCTAAAATGTTAAATACCTATTGATCCACTAATCCTATCGATACATGTAAATAATTGGTGTAAAATACAGTTTGTCGTCTTTTCATGGTCATCAGATATGACCCATTTGGATGTTCAGAGGCTCCGTAGTTACCGTGGAAACACCGTCATCTTCTACAACATTGATTCACCAGTAAAACGCATGTAGTTGGATCAATGACAGTGGATGGAAACACTTAGTTTATGTTCAGTTAATATATTTTACTGAAATAGTCACTTTTTTTTCCAGGTTTTCTCTGTTTTTGGTATAATTACCCTCAAATGTAATCTCAACATGATGATTAAAATACACGATCTGTAAATTAAACATAGAAAAATACCTAATTTTTACAGGGAAAAAAATGCAAAATGGAGAGGATAATATTATGATAAATAGAGATTAGACAGAAAAAAAATATCTGGGAACCAACATGAAAGTAACACTGGGTCTTTATGAGTTAAGTATCAGAAAACACCTGCTTTTCAGTCATAATCGCATGATAATAACATAATAAATGGCGATAAATTGCTTAAGAAAGCATAAATGTGGTGAAAAAATCATTTGGAAATCCCCACAGAAAGAGTTAAACACGATAACATTGAGGTTAACATACTGTAAAATGTTGACCTGAAACATATTTTTGATGCAGGAGCGTTGAGATTACACTCATCTGTGGTTTACAGTAACATACAACCGCAATATTTTCTCTTGTAAATGAAGAGATGGTTTACATAGAGGTCTTTATCTACTTTCACTCTCAGAAACAAATTGACACCAACTCAAAAAAATATCATGAATGGCATCTTTTACTCCATTTAAGACCTTTTTTTTTTTTTGCACGCATCTATCAGCAGCACTTTGCAAGAAAAAAAAAGGGAGAGATGGGAAACAGCGGTAGGTCTGTGGAAAGAGCCAAAGCTGATGGAAGAAAAGGGGGATTGAAAGCGAGGGAGACAGAGCATTAGGACAAAGGGAAAGAGTCAGAGAGGGAGGAGAGAGATGCTGAATAGATGGAGGCTGAGTGGGAGTCGGGGAGTTATTGACATGGTAGGGACCGGGGAGAGGGGGGATTTACATTTCATTTGAATGGGATGATGAGCAGAGCATGGAGGCAGGGAGATGGGGCGGCGGCGGTGGCGACGGCACTCCTGAGGCCCTCCGGTGGAGCTGCGTTCAATGTAAATACTTTGCCATTTCAAACCCATCAATTTAAGGGGGACACACTCTTTATGTGCCTGTTTTCACCCCTCTCCCTCTCTTCAGTTCGCTATAATTGCATTGCTCATGCACAGGCACATGGGTGATATATGGAGTCTGCCTGCACGCCAAAAATACGCTCGCAGCTTTCCTCCCGTTGGTGTGCATGCGTGCGCTCGTGTTTGTGTGTTAAAGCTTAAGGGCTGCTTTAATTAAAAAACAACTTCTTATTGTAATAGCTTTCTTCTTGTAAGCTGCAGCCTTCTCGTAGTTGAGGCTTGATTAATGAGATTATCATACGGTCAAACCCTTGTTGGTCCCACTCCCAAAGTAGAAGCATTGAATAAGCTTCAAAGCACGAAAAAGAAAACAGAAAAAGAACTTCGTGCAGCCTTTGGACAAAACTTTGCATCAAATGGAGTCTTTTTAGCCTGGGTATAAAAACATAAAGATGAAGCGAACTCTCACTACTTTTATCCAGACGTAAAGCTTTGCACATAGAGTAGAAGTTCCACTGTATTGGATGGTTTTTCGTCTTTATTTTCCGGATGAAGCAGATCTCTAATGTTTTACTGTCTGTATGTAAAAGTCAAGAACACTGTTTGATGTAATTATGTCTTCGTTTTTTAATTAAGTCTCCTCTTTTCCCAATAAATTATGGGCAGAATTGCATCATGGCAGCTACAAAAAAAAAAAAAAAAAAAAAAAAAAAAAAGATTAAACCCATAACCTAATTATGTCGGTTAAGGCAATATTCAATATACGTATTATTGATAAGACATAGTATTTGGCTAACACACATTTACATTAACACTGAATGATGTGCACTGTCCCTGAATAAATAAATAAATAAATAAATAAAAAAGCTACAGCTGATGTCCTATATCACAAATACATGCAAATGTTGTATTTTGCATGTTGGTATTTGTAGAAGCCAATAACGTAATAACAACCCATAATGTAATAAATTTGCAATTTTTAAAATGTAATAGGCCAATTATGTAATAACTGGCCAATAACGTAATAAAAGTCCTGAACTGATAATGTAATAACTTTTGGCCAATAACGTAATAACTTATTATGTTATCGGTTGGTTATTACGTTATTGGCCTGGTAAAAATAAATTCTTTAAATTTAAAAATAGAACAGTTCAAATTTAGGCCCTCATCCTTTTGTCCATGTTGTCCACTGAGTCCAGGCTCAGGCCAACCACTGACCCAGGACTTTGAATCAGTCTGTTCATCCTGTTCCTGTTCTCCACAGTGATGCTCCCGTCTAAATGTTGTGGACCCTACATAAATTCAGTATCTTCTCAATCTGTCGGACGGGGTGTGTGTGTGTGTGTGTGTGTGTGTGTGTGTGTGTCCATACATAATGTCATTTACGCTAGCCAGAAACAATAGTGAAAGTTAACATACTTTCAATGTTCGTCTCACGACCTCTATGCCTCTGTTACTCATTGAATCTTACACGACATTTTCACAACTTCTAGCCTGTATCCACTGGACCCCCTCCACTGCTCCCCCCACAAATGCTGGGCCCCATGAATTTGTCATGTTTACCCCACCTTATCAGCGCCTCAGCTCCCGCCCCAACAGTGCAGCATAAAACAACACATTGCCCATGCCCTGATAAAACACATTTAGGAACCTCCTGTTCACATCAAAACATCTGAGCTTCCTGTGGAAAAACAATCTGGACTTCTTTAAACCCAGCGTCACTGTTCCTCCTCCAGTTCAGTTTACTGTCCAGATGTACTCCTAGGTACTTTCAATAGGCTGACCTTTGATGACCACTGGAGGGACTGTTTGTTTTTTCGGTCTAAAATCAATAATATGCTCCTGTGTTTTGTCCACATTGAGTTGTAAAAAATGAGAATCACACCAGTTAACCAAAAAGCCCATGTCATCTCTGTAAGCCCAATCATCACCCTGAGAAATTAGGCCCTGGAGAGCAGTATCATCTAGTAGGGGTGGATCGATCCAAATGTCAATAGTATCGATACTAAGTTGGTATCGGTATCAGATCAATACTAGTGTTATGTTCACTTTAGATAATGTTGTTCATAGCTTATCAAAGTACGCCATCTAGTGGCCATTGTCAGTTCACTTTGTTTAGAAGAGTAGAAGAAGAATCAGACAGGAAATCATTAAAAATGTTCTCACCGCAGTACATGGTAGCTCTAGTTTCCTGAGTTTCTTTTATTTTGGTGTTTGTTAAAGCATCATCTGTAAGTACTATATGGTAAAAATGATTGCACACTTGATACTTTGTTGTTGGTTGCGCATTTGAGGGTCAGAACGTTCTCAATGACCTATAAAATGTATAAAATTGCTATGCTAATCATTATGCTAACTCCAATGCTAGCGGTCTCAACTCATTGTTGTACATATGTGGAAGTACTGATTATAACCTGTGATCATTATTTGACATGCATGCTGAAATGGGTATTTCCATGTTTTTAGCTTATCAGCTGATAGGCTGTAAGCTATTGTCATCATGCGGCCCCCGGCGGCGGCGTCTGTTGTCCATTACAAAAATTTCAATCATCTTCTTCTCCGAAACTACAATTCCGATTGACTTCAAACTTGGTATACAGCTTCTTTATGATGATGTCAACAGAAGTTAGTGAAATTATTTGGATCCGGCTCTGATTCTGGATTTGGTGCGACTTTGAAAAATTTCCCCATTATAAGAGATAGGAAGTGCCGGTAAGCTACAGGGCCATTGGTCCTATTTTTCTGTTTTGTTACAGTTTCACAAAAAATAATTATTCAGTAAACTCCAATGATCATCCTCCGGAGTCTGTGAAGTTTCTGGATTCATGTTTAGCTCTTTGGATAGCTGGTTCGGCAACTAGCGAGGCCATTTACAACTAGCGTGGTTAGATCAATACTTTAGTTGCAGTTTTTCTCTCGTACACATTGCTGCGGTTTCGTCAAAGAGGCGACAGCCAGGACTCACCCCTTCTGTCTTAGTGCGGAGCAGGGACACTTTGCTTCTTCTCCCCCTCTTGTGTTTTGATGTTGTGTCGTCATGTGACTCAGCAGCAGTTTCTGAACACTACCTGAAAAAAAAAAAAAAAAAATATATATATATATATATATATTTTTTTTTTCAGTGATCATTTAGTGCACTTTGTTAATTAAAGAAAAAAAATCCAGACATGACAATATATGGGGAAAATTTTTTGTTACTGTTCCATTGTTTCTAAAAAAAATATTTTGATAAAATATTTTTTATTTACTTATAAACTTTGCCCTAATTCTGTCCTGGGTTTTAATTGTTTAATAATAAAAAAGGAAACATCACAAAACACATAAAGGTCATGAAAATTTATAGAGATTTAGCAATTCGATGATGCATCTACCTTAACTATTGAAACGTATAGGTATTGATATTGGCGATACTGGTCCTGTATTTACTTGGTATTGGATTGATACTAAAATATGCAGTATCGCACACCACTAGTGTCATCTGAAAATTTTTGCAGATGACAACAAGCAGAACAGAACTGTTAAATATATAATGTAATATGTGTTACAGTTACATATATGTTGTTTGTTTACAAAGTTTTGACAATACAAGCAGACACCTTTGGCACAGGAACAAAAAGTCACGGAAAAAATTATTAGACCATCAAATGTCATCATAAACAATGGTTATGCAATCAAGTACTAACTCCTGTGTGTATCATTTGACTAAAACAGACAGAAAAGAAAACATGGAATGCCTAAAAGCACTGTTTTTGGCAGTACAATGCCATAGATATTGATGTAAGAACTGAAGTGATTCTGGTTATTATGAAGAAAACATGGAAAATGGATAGATATCAGCTCTGAAATTAAACTATTATGAGCAATTTTTGTTGTTATCATCATATTTGTCCAAACAAATGTACCTTTAGTTGTACCAAGCATTAAAATGAACAAGAAATTGAAGAAAACAAGGGTGGTCCAATATTTTTTTCTGTATTTCAGGAGGTACTCCACTGTAAAATGTTTGAAAACTACTGCTCTAAAGGATTAAGTAGTTCATAAAAATGAAGGAAATTCACCTATTTCTTCCATCAGTTGTTATAATTTAGTTGATCTACACTTTATTTTACTTTTGTCTTGTTGCCAGCATATCTAATTTAGACAGTTTACCCGTTTCTGTTTGCTCCCATTGTGATTTCCTTCTGATTATGTGCGCTGTCAAACAAAACAGGCTGCATTTAGCTATAATTTGCAAGGATATGTACCAACACTCGCTGCAAATGAGTTGTTCATTTTTGTGTTTTCTGACGGATCATTTAAAGCTGTCGATGTTTTGACAGCCATCCCAATCGCACGTTCCTCATGTAAACCATCACCACAACAGGAAAATGACTCCCTTTTGTTGAGAAAGCCCATCACTTTCTATGCAGTCAAATTAACTTTCTATTCAAACGCAGGTGAATTGGATCGTCACAGACAGTCATCCAACTGGAACGTGACAAAGGAGACGAAAAGAGTGAAGTGTTAAAACGTCTAAGTATGCAAATGTGCCGTGAGCTCCATAGTGATTAATAAATAAATACATAAAAGAAGTTGACAAGAGAAAGGTGGTGCTGCAGGGTTGGAAAATGTGGTTTTAGACTCGAGGGTTGTGTTTTTTAAGGGTAGAGTTACTGTACAAACAAATGTGATGCACAAACTCAGTACAAAGGCACATTCATTGCTCGAAACTGTGGTTCAAATGCGCGATCTCTAATAAGGAGGCTCCTTTTCTACTTGGGGCTAACCATCGAATGTGAGCATTAATTAAAGGACTGTTCTGTTAGGCTGATCTGTATCTGAAATTGCAAAACAGGGAAAAGGAAGTTGAGGCAAACAGTTTTCACAGCAGTAGCTCTTGTTTTTTTTTTTCCTTTTGCTCACCCACACACAGTTTACTTCTGACGACACAGTATTTCAGAATGTGTATACATTTAACCCAGAAAGACCCAGTGCTACTTGTGTGGCAGTTCCCGAAGGATTTTTTTCTCTAAATTTAAATTTTTTAAAAGTGATTTATTATCATTTGCTATATTAAAGCTATACCGTATGATGTGGCATTTTTACACTTTTCTTTTGTCATCTTAAAATGCTCCTAATAAGTGTGTGTCAAACTAAAATGTAAAAGAAATCCACCAGCTATTGAAACTCAAAAATGTTTAATTCTCATATATTTCTAATAAAAGTCTGACCAATCATTTTAGTCGGTCCGAATGAAATAACTGGCCGAACCTGACTGAGCCTCCTGTCAATCATCCATTACGGTCATCCAGCATCCGATCCACTATCGCCGCCTCACATCCGATATGTGTACCTCTGAATTTGACGCTTCACTCGCGCTGCTTCTCCTGTCACTGACCACAGTCTACTGTCTAGGATGTGTTTGGATAGAACTGACATGCACATGTGGAAGGGAAAAAACGGATTTATGAACAGAAACAACAACTGAGGGGCACAAACGGGAGTCTGATGAATGAAGGACAGAGATAAAAGTCCGGAAGTCAGCTGTACTGGACTGAACAGGTCTGCATAAAGCTCAGCTTTTATGACGGTGGGACTCATACAGGTACATGTACATGGTGTCACACATGTAAGATGATGTAGGATGATAATTGTATGGACTATGAAACCTCAAATGTCCACGGAAAATTCGCGGAGGCCGCGCGTTCACAGTGCGCGCGCCCATCCCCTGGGCACTGCAGTGAAGACCCTGACCCAGTACTGCACAGACCAGGTCTACTGATGGAACAGGAGCCGCGGGCCCATGGCAGGTGGATGATGCATCTGATTACTGAGGGAGGGGTCCGCCAAAACGGACCGGACCTCCACCTCTGCTTCCTCCTCCGTTTCCATCGCGCATCAGATGAGAGGAGGAGAGAGGAGGAGGAGCCTCAGAGCTCAGGCAGAGGGAAGGGGGCGGGGCTTTGGAGGGAGGCGGGTTGTTCATATTCAAACTTTTACTAAGTGCTGTGAGAAATGCCACATCGGAAGGTATAGCTTTAATATAAAGCCATTGTTTATATCAGGGGTGTCAAACTCATTTTAGTTCAGGGGTCATATTCAGCTGAATTTGATCTGCAGTGGGCCAAACCAGTAAAATAATAACAGAATAACCTATAAATAAAGACAACTCCAAATTTTTGTCTTTGTTTTAGTCTTTAAAAAACCCATTAAATTATGAAAATACTTACTTTTATAAACTATATAAAAAAAAGAGAAACAAATAGAAATTTAAATTAAAAAACGTAAGAAAATTTTGTGCAATTTTAATAATATTCTGCCTCCACTTCTCATTTCTACATGTGCATTATGGATCAGATCCACAAAGACACTAAACACTGAGGAACAGGCAGAAAAAATGTTAAAATTGTGCTTAATTTTCTTTAGACATTTCAGGTTGTTCATATTTGTTCAGGTTATTCACATTTTATTGTTACAGGATAATTTGTAAATGTAAATTTTTTTTATAGTTTATTGTTAGGTTTTGCACTAAAACAAAGAAAAACAAATTTAAGTTGTTAGTTCTAGTTTTTTTTTTTTTTTTTTGTGTGGCTTAATTCAAGATTTTTTTCTTAACTGACAATTTTTTTTGGCTTAATTCAAGATTTTTTTTACTTAATTGATTTTTTTTTTTTTTGCTTAATTCAAGATTTTTTGCTAAATTTGAGATTTTTTTGGCTTAATTGAAGATTTTTTTTTTTTTTTTACTTAATTGAAGATTTTTTTTGGCTAAATTCAAGATTTTTTCCTTAATTCAAGCAAATTTTTTTTTTTGCTTAATTCAGTTCAAGACTGTGGAATTTTTGCACTTGGCAAAAATATCCCAGGGCCCGAACTGGACCCTTTGGCGGGCTGCATTTGGCCCCCGGGCTGCATGTTTGACACCCCTGGTTTATATTTATTTTTTTTCAATATTTTTATTGGTATTTAAGTTTTATAATGAAAGGTAAACAAAGTAAATAATAATATACATAAAGAACATGAATCAAACACCCATTCACACCACGTAGACTTGCACCAAATGATATATACACACACACATATATATATATATATATATATATATATATATATATATATATATATATATATAATTTATTTATTTATTTTTTTTATGAACATATACATATACGTATAAATAAAATTTAAATACAGCAGTCATAATAATAAATAATAAAACAGTAATAATTTGGATGTCATGTCTATTTTCCAGATACAATAATGTTCATATAAGGTTCCCATAATTGTACAAATTCCTTCATTTTTCCTTTGGTCATATAAGTCCTTCTTTCCAGTTCGATGCACAATGAAATTAATATCATCTGAATTATGCAATTTTCCTGTGAAAATCATGTATTTTCCTCTACTTAAATTCACTGATCATGAAAATGTTCATAGAAGCTCAGATTAAAGTTGATGATTATTACATCAAAAACAGAGAAAACTGAAGATAAAGTGAGTTTTTCAACAAATCCATCATTAACTGATCATAAACCAAGTTTGTCCATCCATTGTCACTGATCCAACTCCATGGGTTTTGACGGTGTTTCCATGGTAACTACCTCTGAACATCCAAATGGGTCATATCTGATGACCATGAAAAGATGACAAACTGTATTTTACCCCAATTATTTACATGCATTGATAGGATTAGTGGATCAATAGTTATTAAACATTTTACATCAGTAGATGGTTTTGGTCACCAGTGGATGTTTGGGTGTTTATGGGTTAATGTGGAGAATTAGCATAAAAATCTATAAATACTCAGGAATTTGTAGGGTGTGGGGAGGGATGGGGTGGGTATTGTATTTAGGTTATGTAGAAAATCCAAAAGCATCGTTTTTTTTCTTGTGTGACTGTCAATTTTTTTTTTTTTTTTTTTTTTTTTTTTTACCTTGATTCAAATAAGAACATTGAAGGATACAAATCTGAAAAAACAGGCTTCAGACAGTATTCCGACATGTTGTTTCCTGAAATGTTTGATATTCAATGGTCTCTAAAAGATGAAAAAAAAAAAAAAAAAAAAAATCCAGTTTTTAATAATTTGTTTGATCTGATACATTGTGTTGAGGGAGGTTTTTGGTAGAAACACAAACATTTGTGTGATTATTTCCAATTTTTGTGAATAAATTGCTTCTCTGCAGACAATAAATGTTCAAAGAGGGAATAGCTTTTTATCTTCATTTTGTTTTTTGGTTAATGAAAACGAAGATTGGATTTTGGATTTTCTGACTTACAGAACTATTGTTTTTTTTGTTTTTTTTTTCATTAAATAAAAACCTCAGTGCCAGATCTCAGCTCTGACTACAAGATGTTTATTTGTGTCACCTTTGGGGGCTTACAAAAGGCCACTAAATACAGTCAATTCTGCCTTTTCCGCTTAATATTTGTCACTTACTCCCCCTTCGAGACACTGACTTGAGGTGTGTTCATTTACCACGACTTCTATCTGACAAAGAAAATTAAAACCTGTCAGGATTAAGGGATGGTGTCTTTTGAAAGGCTTCCACCTTGCATGTGAAAGCTGCAATTTTTCTTCATGCTGAGCCACATAAATTAATTAGATCAATGACTGGTCAGAGCGGTAAATCTCTTTGTACAAATGAGTTTATTGAAATGGAACAGGGTCTTTTTTACTTCAACCCGCTTTAGTTGGAGTCACTTTATTATATTTGATGGAAACTTCTGCCTTTCTTCTTGTAATATTCTCCAACCTCAGGGCAGTGAAAGCTAAACTCCCCCATGAAAGAACAGCACACTAGGGTGCCGAACACCATGAAATACAGAAATCACTTTTAAAAGCACTCCCTTCTCTCCCTGTGCCCCCAAAACCTACAAAGGATTGTCGGCTGACTGCCTCAGGACCTGCTCCAGTTTTTCTTCTAAGACCTCTAATAGGCAATAAGGACATTTCCCAACCCTCGGTGTTTGATTTGGAGTCTGCTGGTTCATTTTCCCAATTGGTTCAGTTTGTTTCTGTAGATGCAAACAGAAGCTATCGTGTTTGTAAGTCGGTAGGTGTCATAAAAGATGATGCGTATCTCCTGGTTTTACAGTTCACAGCCAATAAAACCAGTGAACAGTATTATTTTGTCCAGTAAGGTCTTATTGTTGGATGACAACTTTTATCATCACCTTGTCATTCACAGTCATTAAACATTAGTCCACGTAAAACACACTTTTTTTTTTATCTCATGTCTTAGCTCCAAGACGTGTTGACATGTTCTACCCAGGAGCCACTCTTTGTCTAAACCAGATGGAGTATTTCCACAGACTGATCTCATGAAATTGCTTTGTACGTGACTCCAGTTTATTGCATTAGGTGTGCTATACGTACGCATTTTCATCCTTTCGCGTGCTATTTAACAGCATTTGATCAATGCGCTAGCCGCTAATCGCATTAATTGCTAACCCTAAACCTAAATAATATAATAGTCAAATATTAATGTAGCTGGAACTAGAAAAGCACTGGAGCGCGCAGACCTCTGCAAAGGCAGATCAACCCCCCCCCAACACCACCAAAATTTAATCATTTATTCCTTGTGCCAATATCAACATTTCCTGAAAGTTTAATCAAACACCCCCCCCCCCCCCATCACCACCAAAGTTAATCGTTGGTTCCTTGTGCCAGTACCAAGATTTGCTGAAAATTTAATCCAAGTCTGTCCATAACTTTTTGAGTTATCTTGCTAACAGACAGACGAATAACGCCCCCCCCCCCCCCCCCCAACACTGAATCATTTGTTCCTTGTGCCAGTATCAACATTTCCTCAAATTTTAATCAAACCCCCCCCATCACCACCAAAATTTAATCATTTGTTCCTTGTGCCAACATCATTTCCTGAAAATTTAATCAAAATCCCCCCCCCATCACCACCAAAATTTAATCATTGGTTCCTTGTGCCAGTGTCAAGATTTGCTGAAAATGTAATCAAACACCCCCCCCCCCCCCCCATTACCTCCAAAATGTAATCATTGGTTCCTTGTACCAGTATCAACATGTCCTGAAAATTTCATCCAAATCCGTCCATAACTTTTTTAGTTATCTTGCTAACAGACAAACAAACAAACAGACAGACAGACAGACAGACAGACAGACAGACAGACAGACAAACCCCGATTAAAACTTTCATTTGGTGCAGGTAATCAATTTAGTTTATTTATGAGAGTTTACAAAATGAACCCAGAATGACGGCAGAAAACTTTATCACTTTCCAAACATTCACACTCACAAAACTCCTCAAAAAATGTTTTTCACTAATTTTTTCTCATTTCAAAATACATTTTCCTGAAAATAAAAGTAATTACCTACCCAAAAAAATATAAGTTTGGTGTAGATTATTGTAATGTCATTTTTTTGACCACATGTTAACCTTTCCTTGACTTCGCCCTACAATAATATGTATCTCACTCAAAATAATCCAGTTGGACACATTATTTATTTGGGAGTAATGATCCGACTCAGTTTTATAATAATTCGTGCATGAAAGCGTCAAGATACTTCCACATTTCTTCATCTTAGAGCTGAGATCCTTCCTCCCGGCAGTGTCCAGACATTGAACCAGGGAGAAGGAACAATGACGTCTACCTCACATTACAGCCCTTTCCGAGACCTTTAAGATGACATGGCTGAAACTTTCATGACATGGTTATTAACGTGGTTTCATAAGAAGATTAACTCGGAGCTCAAAGAAAAATGAATGAAAAGCAACATGAACAGACCCCGAAATTAACCATTGGTGCTCGTTATTATCCTTTAGCGCAGGGGAAAGTAGTGCGAGAGCTCGTAAAGACACTGAGTTGAGAGAGTTTACAGCAGGGGTCTCAAACTCATTTTCTTTCAGGGGCCACATTCAGCGTGATTTGATCTAAAGTGGACCTGACCAGTAAAACAATAGCATAATAATCTATAAATAATGACAACTCCAAATTGTTGTCTTTGTTTTAGTGCAAAAAACCACCATTAAATTATGAAAATACTTACTTTTATAAACTATCCAAACAAAAAAGATGTGTATAACCTGAAAAAACTGAAACTTCTTAAGAAAAATAAGTGCAATTTTAACAATAATATGCCTCAATTTATCATTTATACATGTGCATTATGGATCGGATCTACAAAGACACTAAACCAGGGGTGTCAAATATGCGGCCCGGGGGCCAAATGCAGCCCGCCAAAAGGTCCAGTTCGGCCTCTGGGATGTTTTTGCCAAGTGCAAAAATTCCACAGTCTTGAACTGAATTAAGCAAATAAAAAATTTTGCTTGAATTAAGGAAAAATCTTGAATTAAGCCAAAAAAAAAAAAAAAAAATCTCAAATTTAGCAAAAAATCTTGAATTAAGCCAAAAAAAACAACCTTCAATTAAGTAATAAAAAAATCTTGAATTAAGCCAAAAAATAATCTTCAATTAAGTTAAAAAAAAAGAAATCTTGAATTAAGCCAAAAAAGCAAAACAAAACAAAACAAAAACTTCAATTAAGTTAAAAAAAAATCTTGAATTAAGCCAAAAACAAACAAAAAAAAAAAAAAAAAAAAAAAAATCTTCAGTTAAGTAAAAAAAATCTTCAATTAAGCCAAAAAAAAAAAAAAAAAAAAAAAAAAAAAAAATCTGGAATTAACAACTTCAATTTTTTTTTCTTTGTTTTAGTGCAAAAAATAAGGTTCCAATCCAACCCGTGGAATAAATTTGCAAAGTGCAAGTTAGGGCATCAAACTCAAAAATATCATAATAACCTATAAGTAATGACAACACCAATTTTTTCTCTTTAATTTAGTGCTAAAAATAACATTAATTTATGAAAATATTTACATTTACAAACTATCCTGTAACACTAAAATGTGAATAACCTGAACAAATATGAACAACCTGAAATGTCTAAAGAAAATTCAGCACAATTTTTCTGCCTGTTACTCAGTGTTTAGTGTCTTTGTAAATCTGATCCATAATGCACATGTAGAAATGATAAGTTGGGGTATAATATTGTTAAAATTGCACTAAAATTTCTTATGTTTTTTAATTTAAATTTCAGTTTTTTCAGGGTTTTTTTGGATAGTTTGTAAAAGTAAGTATTTTCATAATTTAATTTTGTTGTTTTTTTACACTAAAACAAAGACAAAAATTTGGAGTTGTCATTATTTATAGGTTATTATGTTATTATTTTACTGGTCTAGCCCACTGCAGATCAAATTTAGCTGAATATAATATGGTCACTGAACTAAAATGAGTTTGACACCCCTGCACTAAACACTTAGTAGCAGGCAGAAAATTGTTAAAATCGTGCTTAATTTTCTTTAGACATTTCAGGTTTTTCATATTTATTCAGCTTATTCATGTTTTATTGTTACAGCATAGGTTGTAAATGTAAATATTTTCATAAGTTAATATTATTTTTTGCATTAAAACAAAGACAAAAATCTGAAGTTGTCATTATTTAAAGGTATAATGTAAGATTATTTTCTTCACATCAAACCGAGAAGAAAATTTGGACTCATTATATTTTGTAGGTTATTATGTTATTATTTCACCTGAGATCATATTGGTCTGTATGTGGAACCTGAACTAACATAAATTCTACAGCCTTGACTGTGGAATTTTTGCACTTTGCTAATTCATCCCACGGGCCGTATTGGAACCTTTGGCCCACATTTGGCCCCCGGGCCGCATGTTTGAGACCCCTGGTTTACAGCGTAGGTCAACATCGCCACAAGCCAAATAATAAATCCAGTGTGAACGGTTGTTGTTAATTCATGTAGACAGCATGGGAAGTCATCGTGTCATGACTGGAGCGTGACATTTGCCGCTGAAAATCCAGGGTTTGTAAGCGAGTGGGTTGAATGAACAAGGATCACCATATCAACGTCAAATCACAGAGTCTCACACCTACATGAAATTAGAAATGATCTATTAGGAACGTGGTGTTTTATCACAGATTACCCAGGACATGGAAATAACACATGAAGCCGGCAGGTAGATTTAACCTCCCTCACAGTTAATTAAAAGCTTTTGCGGCTCTCAATTTGCTAGTCAATATGTGTTCCCAGAGCTGAGACTTAACAGTTTAATTTTCTAGACGAAAACCAAATGCAAATTGGGATGAGATGAGATTAAGCGAGTCAACTTTTTTCTTTTCTTTTTTTTTTATTTTCCAACACTAAAAGCTAAACAAAACTTTTAATACAGAAACTGGAATGATGTATTTAACCCTTTATAAGACGCTCATTGAAATACTCTGAAAATCAGAATTTCAACCTTAGTGTGTTATTGGACATCATCATCTATCTCCTCATCGGTTGCCGTGACAACAGTCCCCCTCCTTTTGCCATAAAACATCCGAGCAGTACTTGATAATAACAGGGTTCCCACAGGTTTCTACAATTTAAATTTAAGACTTTTTTTTTAAACCCTGTAAAACCTGACCCATAAAAAAATAGCCACAATATTATTATTATTATTATTATTATTATTATTATTATTATTTTTTTTTTTTTTTTTTTTTTTATTAAAAAGCCCTTTCAACATAAAATAAACAAAAAAAATTTTGCCATATCTTTTTCTTTATGAGAAATGTTTTGCATCACATTGGATACAGTGAGCGTTTTTGGCAACATTTTGCTCACAATATTGTAAACTTTAGATACAAATTCTGAAAATATTGACTATTTCAGGTATTTATTTATTTATTTTTTCATAAACTTGTTACAGAATTTTTATTTCCATTGAATGGCACCATGATTTCATTCTTTTTCAAAATTACCAAAGACTTTTCTACAATATGTCTGTTGGATGATTTAACAATAATGGCCATATTAAAAAAGGGCAAAAACTAAAAATAAAAAGCCCCCCCACTGGCTGCAGTGGGATGATAACCTGGGCAGAAAACACATTTTAGGTTCAGTACAACAAGTTTTTAAGGAAAGTATTGATCTTGTTGATAAGATAAATGGTTCAGAGCCTGGTGTAGCAAATATGATACAAATGGTTTTATAGGGTTAAGACTGCTTAGAACAGAATGCAATGCCCATTTCACAGCCATACTGGCAAAAATTTGTGACTCCTAGAATTTAGGAAAATGTATTTATTTACTTCAACCCCTCCATTCCCATTGTTCCGAGTCATATCTCACCAGTGGCTGCAAAGTTAGTGCTAAATGGTTCCTTATTTCGGTATAAATTGTGGGGTTGAAACGGATGGAACTAAGTAGACTAATGCTACATTCTTTGCAGCATCAACATTTAACAGACACATTTACAGTACAGCAAACAAGTTTATGGCATCATAATTACTGTAATTTACGGTCTATAAGCCGCTACTTTTTTCGACACGCTGTGAACCCGCGGCTCAAAAATGATGCGGCTAATTTATGTTTTCCGGGCTAACGATCAATCCAGCTGTCAAAGAAGGAAATAGAGCTGCTGCACGTTAGCTTGGCATCAATGAATCGATGGTGAAACGTTGGAGATGGGGTTGGTGCGGCTTATAGTCAGGTGCGGCCAATAGTCCGGAAAGTACGGGAAAGACCTACAATATCAGATTTGATAACTTTTAAAGACTTTTTTAAGGTATTAAATACAGATTTGTAAATTGAAGACTTTTTAAGACCACCTCGGGAACCCTGTAAAAAGTAAACACATGCAATAAAACAACTGTTATAAGATCATAAACTGAGAAAAATCACTCATATTCACTATTTACAGCTTCAAAATGTCTATAAAATCTCTCTGAATCACTGTATAGTGTTATAAAAACCAACTTACTTCTTGACTTCACTGAGGCACGGGATTGGCCCCATATTTAACCCTTTCATGCATAGTCGTCACTACAGTGAACAGCTATTTCTACAGCTGTTCTCTTGTATATTCATGGGTTTTTTGATTTATGTGCATACCAGCCAACACAGTGGACACTTATGTACTATCTCATACACAGCAGTTCATACACTTACTATAACTTTGCTGTTCTTGATAAACCTGATCTGCAGTACCATGTTTGAGTGTAAATCAATTGCTAGTTGTTATTAGACTGTAATAAACAATTTTCCTAAACTGTTTTTTTTTTTTTTTTGCCTTTTATCTCCATGAAGTGAGTAATAACTAGTATTAGAGTATGCTAAAATGTGAGAAAAGATCAGATTAGCTGCATTAAAAATGTTTTTATTTCATAGTTTTCACACTTTCTGTTATTGCATTTTAAATACATGTTTCTTTGCTTCAAAAATTAAACATTAAACACACGGTGTCCAGCTGTGTGGACATTTTTCCAATTCCATAAAAAATAGGTTCATTACAAAACTTTCAATCACATTGTTTTTTTCAAGCCTAAAGAGGAATAAAAACACTCAGGAAAAAATTAAAAATCTTGACTAAGGTTCTCACAATTCATGCATCAAAGGGTTAATGTTTGCAAAAATTAGCTAAAACAGTCACATGCCCAATAAAGGGTTAAATGGATAGTTGTGGGATATCTAGTTTGTAGTCGCCTCTGTGTGAATTTATATTCCTTTAGCCTCAGCTTTAAAGCTCCGCTCTTTAGCTAGACTTCCTCTGACATTTATTTTTCTAAGGCCACTTTCGGTGTTTGGGATATTTTCCACTTTTGTTATCCTTTTGTCAAGTTTGGAGTCAAAGTTAACCAAAAGGGAACTGCAGAAAAATGTCGAGAGGTGAGAGGCTCAACCTTTAGACATTTCCAGAGGTAATCAATCAGGCTGACAGTCGGGTCCAGAACGCCGCTCGGTCGCCTGCTGCTTGTACGGCAGCGCTGTTGAAACGTAAGGAAAGCGGCGCACGCGTAAAAGTAATTAATTTCACAACATCATCATGGAAAAGACCAATTAAGAAGAAGGGTCGTATCATTAGGTCAGTGTTTGGCCTCGCTGCGTGATTATGGGCATCAGGAACAGGAAAGCAGGCACTTTATGTGTTATTAGTTTAGCTGAGTAGGTCAGAACGGTCATCATCAGTGTGCTATAAATCAGCCAGATTATGTACAGGCAGGGTGTAGACTCATGAACAATTAAAATAACAAATGCATGATTATGATTATGTGCATTAACAAAATTGATGCTTTGTGTGGCTGGTGTGTTAGAAGGCTTTGGGATTTACTCAAACTTCAAAAAAGAAAGAAAAAAAAAAGTGGAAATAACAGACAGTGTCCTCCTGGATTCAACACCTGAGATTGAATGACTGTCAAAACTGTCATCCACAGTTTACACATATTTTCTATTACATTCCCTTTCAGCTGAAATGTCTACAGAGAGAAGAATGGGACAAGTGACTGATGTAACCCCCCCCCCCCCCCCCCCCCCATATCCACCTCTAAGGTATTTTGCGGAATTTCACTGTCAAAGAAGAGGAATGAACACTTTTTAAAGAGTAATCATGGCAAAGCTGCTTATTTGCTTCATTCCCATGGATTTAGATCAGAAAACTGATATCAATCAGGGTTTTAAGTACAAAGCTAATGACAGAGTGATTAGCCTAGCTCAACAGACAAACCAGAAAGGCAGAGCAGATGGAGAAATGCACTGCAGATGGAGAAGCCGTTGTGGGTTTTTTTCTCCTTTTACATTTTAACATTGTTTGTTGCATTCTGTGGCATTTTTTCCACCACCTGTGGGGCCAGTGATTCAGAATACACCCATATACAACTTTGTGTTGGAAGACACACAAATGGTCAGATAAAATAAAGAGCAACTTTTTTTCTTTTCTTTTTTTTTTTTTTTTTAGCAGAGTTTAGAAATAATTTTGGCAAGTGAAATCTACATAACAGTGGATAGAAGGGCATTGACTACTACGACTAGGAACACAAAAATACAGCATAAAAATATATCAGCTAAAATTTACTTAGGGGGTCAAATGAGTGGCCATTTTTGTCAAAAAAAAAAAAGTTGTAAGAAATGCATAGCACTGTGTTGACATAATGCTAATTCATTTGTGCACAGACTACTGATATTATTTACAGTGGAAGCTCTTTTTTCAGAAATATTGGATTTGGAATAGCATGTGTATGTGAAAACTTTTGCTGGTGGACGGACGTGACATTACCCATGATGCTCTGGTCAGTACCAGTACTTTATTAGTAATAAACTTATAGACTTACTATTGCTAATTCTCCTCTTATTCATAAATGTTAGTATTGTGGATCTAAAACAATTACAGCTGACACAAAAACACAAAAATGTGGCAGTGGACGGATGTGACATGGTTGTTACAGATCCCATCATACTGATGCTCGGCAGCCATGTCACCGTTTCCACTAATGATCCCTGTGCAGAAACTAGGATCAGAATTATTTATTGTATAGTTTATCATCATACTAAAGAGTAAATAAAAATATAGAATTGTTATTTCTGTATAAAAATGCTTATTATTAGAAAACTGTTGATTTAAAAAGTGATGTGTGACATTCTTAATGTATGTATTGGCGTAACATAAACAGGATGGATCAGCACCATACTCCATATTGAACCTGTAAAAATAAAACGTGATATGTAGGAGAGAATCTGGTAAGAAAAATTGGGGAATCTAAAAGAATAGAATATTTGTTTTTCAAGTAAATTCAATTAAAATATAACTTGGCCATTTGTGACATGAATATATAGCATTAATTGTGATGAAATTGGACATTTTTGCCCTGAAAACATAGTTCATATGAGCATCAACATGTTGAACAGAACTGAAATCCTGTAAATTTACATAACTTGCATTTACCAACACAAAGTTCCTTTGGGGATTCACTTAAATTGATTTATGCACAAAGACAGAAATAAGACCTCTAAGCAAATTTTAGCTGATATATAAAACACTCACTGAGCCTTTTCAGTTTATGGCCCTCAGCTATGGAACTTATTTTCACTTTTAGAAAAAGTCCAGATTTATGTCATTTTAACCCATATAGACCCAGTGCTATTTTTGTGGCAGTTCTCAAACTAATTTTTCTCTATATTTAACCTTTCTTATGTGATTTATTATCATTTAGTATAAAATAATGTTCAGTATTTTGCATTTTTAAGTGAAAATGAGGTGTTTTTGTATATTTAATGTACTGTGATTATTATGTTTAAATTAAAGTTAAGGGTTATTATATCAAAATCAGAGAAAACTGAAAAAAATGTACTTTTTACACAAAAATACATCATTAACTGAACATAAACCAAGCATCTCTAACCAATGTCATTATTCAAACTCCATGGTGGTGAATCAATATTGTAGAAGATGATGGTGTTTCCATGTTAACTACGGAGCCTCTGAACGTCCAAATGAGTCATATCTGATGACCATGAAAAGATGACAAACTGCATTTTACACCAATTATTTACATTTAGTGGATTATTGGATCAACAGTTATTGAACAGTTTAGGTCAGGAGTTTATTTTAATCGTTGGTGGATGTTTGGGTCATTATGGGTAAAAACCTACCAACATTTTGGCATTTCTATGATTTTAATTAGGTTTAAATTGGTATTTTATAATTATTTGGTTATGTTTTATGCACAGTATTATCATTTATTAGGGACCAAGCAGTACAGCAAAGAGGAAATAGGATTAAAGTGTAAAAAAAAAACAAAAAAAACCCAATACAGACCCAAAATTATAGTAACTAGGCCTATAAAAGAGTTCAACACTATTTAACAACGCGCAAACTAAAAGCTGCTAAACAAGTGTTAACAATATATTCTGATCAAACACAATGACACCCAAAGAGGGAACATATACAATATAAAACCCATGGGGAAAACCAGATCAACAGTAACTATAAAATAAATTTAAAAAAAATCTAATTAAAATTGGGAAATACCTCTTACAAGCAACACCTAACAACTCAACAACAACAATAAAGACTAATATAGTAAATAATTCACATGTTAATATGACACACAATTACCTTATGTGTTAGTATGTTAATATGTGCACTCCATATGAACAGTCTAAGGTTAAAATGAATAAATGAAATAACACTTCAAGAACTTTATGTTAGTTTATTAAGTGTGGTTGCCTGAAACTGAACATGTGCAAGTGACTCCAAATGAAACAACCCTTTTAGTGGAACCATCTAATGAGGTGGAAGAGTGTGTGTTGTGGTTGTATTTACTCTATGTGAATATAAAACTGTGCTCATTAAACTATGCCAATACCACTGGAAGAATGTGAGACTAAAGTTACTGTGGAGTGGATGCTTATATTTGGGTCACTTTAGAATCTTTAGAAGAGTGGGCGGACTTTGTTTTCCTTTTGCTAAAGCGAATCAGGCTATTTCCTGAAGTTACATATATTTGGAAATCACTTCACATAAAAACAAGTGGTGCCAGGCACAACAAACCCCGCCCCTCGCACGTATTGTAACTTATTTTGGCATCGATCCAGCTGATGTCATCATGTCTGTGCGAAACAAAAGTGAAGTTTTTACAGACATTTGAAATTTCACCCATTGTAAGTAAATGGGAAAAGAAAAAAGATTTAAAAATTCATAAAAAATTTATACTTTGACCTATTTTCCCCAAAATGTAATGACGTCTATTCCCGGTCACTGGCAATCTATAAACCCAATTTGGTATGAATTCAACCAACAGTTTTGCTGCTACAGACATTTGAAATTTCACCCATCATGAGTAAATGACAAAGAAAAAAAATAAATAAATTGTAAAAATTCATAAAAAATTTTAACTTTGACCTACTGTTCCCAAAATTGAATCCAATCTATTCTGGGTCACTGGTAATCTATAAACAAAATTTGGTATGAATTCCACAAATAGTTTTGCTGCTACAGACATGTGAAATTTTGCCCATTATAAATAAATGGGGGAAAAAAATTATTTTAAAAAAATTCATAAAAAAATTGAAACTTTGACCTACTTTTCTGAACATGTAATGACATCTATTCTGGGTCACTGGCAATCTATATACCAAATTTGGTATGAATTCAACCAATAGTTTTGCTGCTACAGACATTTGAAATTTCACCCATCATGAGTAAATGACAAAAAAAAAAAAAAAAAAATTGTAAAAATTCATAAAAAATTTTAACTTTGACCTACTGTTCCCAAAATTGAATCCGATCTATTCTGGGACACTGGTAATCTATAAACAAAATTTGGTGTGAATTCCACGAATAGTTTTGCTGCTACAGACATGTGAAATTTTGCCCATTATAAATAAATGGGGGAAAAAAATTATTTTAAAAAAATTCATAAAAAATTGAAACTTTGACCTACTTTTCCAAACATGTAATGACATCTATTCTGGGTCACTGGCAATCTATATACCAAATTTGGTATGAATTCAACCAATACTTTTGCTGCTACAGACATTCGAAATTTCACTCAGTATAAGTAAATGAAAAAAAAAAAGTAAAAATTCATAAAAATTTTAACTTTGACCTACTCTTCCCAAAATTTAATCAGATCTATTCTGGATCACTGGAAATCTATAAACCCAATTTGGTATGAGTTCAACCAATAGTTTTGCTGCTACAGACATGTGAAATTTCACTTATTATAAGTATATGGCGAAAATAAGATAAAAAACCTCATAAAAATTTTAAATTTTGACCTACTGTTCCAAACATGTAATAACATCTCTTCTGGGTCACTGGCAATCTATAGACCCAATTTGGTATGAATTCAACCAATAGTTCTGCTTTTAGAGTGTTAATAACCAAACAAAGAAACAAACCGAACCAAAAACAAACCAAACCAAAAACAAAACCCCTCTCCTCTCCTTTGGGGGGTGGGGTAAAAATAATCTCTTTTTGGTGAACTTTGCTCATCCTCAGCAGTACATGGAGCGGTTTGCATCACAATTCTGGGTTTTGGCTCCTGCTTAGGCACAGAACCAAGCTTGAACACTGTCCATGAAATGAGCTGCAAATACCATTGAACCTCCAACAAACTGACTAAACCCTGGACCTGTGAGCCCATGGTGATATGCATGATACTGTCATGTGCATTAACTGATTTACATGCTTTATATGGCAAAAGAGAGACGTGAATAAAGGGAATTTGGCTAGGAAAGAGTTGAAGAATTGTAAAAATAAAATGTGAATCAACAATAAAGGGCCATTCCATCCCAAATCAACCAGATTTCAGAAAGTGCCCCACATGACCCCCTCAGAAAATTCTAAAAAAATTCACACTTGTTCACCAACCAGATAAACAAACACATGCAAAATTTTAATGTCATATCTGTAATAGTTTAGGAGATACAGCCCTTTGAATTTTTAATTTTTTTTAATTTTTAATTTTGCAAATTTGCTTTTCATCAACTTTGAGGAGCTATATCTCCTTAGGTATTCAAGCCACACTGCTGAAACTTACTGTCTGGGGTGAAATCCCCCTGAAAAGACCATCTTTTGCATCAAAATAATTATAGGTGTCTTCATGTTTGGTCCATGAGGCCTTGAAATCAGGCGAAAAGGCTAATTCTTCCAAATATCCTCTCTCTTCAGGCTTGCATTGTGCCATAATGGATGAATGTAGAGACCGAATTTTTTTTTTTGCATGGATTCTTATGGTCAAGATGCAACAATATACTGCAAAAAGACAACATTTCAATGAAAAGTGTTGCTGTGAGGCAATGAATAAAATGAGTCGATTTCAATTTTCTTCTGACTAAGATTGTTATGATTCTTGATATTTGTATTGTTATGTATGTTTTGGAAGTGCGTATATGTTAAATTTCATTGCATGTTCGGAATAAATCACTAAATCAAATCAAATTTTTCACAAAAATACTCTTTATTTGAGCACCCAAATTACCATGTGGCCAGTTAATGAGAATTTTGAAATTTTTTATCTGGTAGGTAAACAAGTCTGAATTTTTTCAGAATTTTCTGAGGGGGTCATGTGGGGACCATTGGTTGAATTGCCATGGAATGACCCTAAAGTGGAAGTGGGAGATGTTTGAGGCTAAAGAATGGAACTGAATATAATCTTGCACCGATCTGCAACAGGTCATGACTTTACTGCTGTTAAATACTTCGCTTGAATCAAACGATTATTCATGAACTAATTCTTGTTATGTACATCAATTGAACACAAAAGTTGTTGCCTGATTCAAGTAAGCAAAATAAAAACTTATGAGATTTCTGTCTCTATTTGATTGCTACATATGAATACTGCAGATATGTACGCGGAGGCAAATGATCTTCTTGAAAGGCAGGAACTTAATGCATAAAGCCGGGAAGAAGTCTGTGATCAGCGATATCAAAGGCTGCTCTGAGATTTTCAAAGAACAGAACCTGCACAGTTCCTGCATGAAATGTGGAAAATAAGTTATGTGTGCTCTTGGAGGAGTGTGGGTGTTCTTAAAAATGTATTTAGTAAAGAAAGAAAGAAGAAAGTTGGAAGAACTTTACATAAGGAAGATGTTCATACTGTGGAGGTCGTCTGGATTTTCAGTCCATATAATCGACAAAAGGATGGAGCACAGTATAACAGCGTTTTTGTGTCTTGTAGAAACTTATAGCAGGAGTTTAACCCTTAAAGAGCTGGACTATTTTTGTAATGATTTGTGCCTCAGAACTTCCAATAGAACTTCTTTGTTTCTTTGTTTTTTTTTCTGTAAAAAGGTCAGAAAATATCCTGTGACAAAGTGCTTTTACCCATTTGTCCAGAGTACTTGGAACTTTTAGTATATAACAGTGATTTACTATTTACTGCATGTAATGACAGTGAGCAGCAGCTTAAAATGAGGGGAAAACACAAAAACTGAATTTGATTTGCTGTTTTCTGGTTTGTTTCTGTGGTTTTTTTCCACTGTTGTCTGTATATTTGATGGTATCAAATGGGCTGTTTCTCCAGTTTCAGGTACAGGCACCGGTGAAATTACCATAATGTTGCCATGTTGCCTGTAAAGTGCAATCTCTCAGCTTTCAGAAACTGTTGGAATTTTTCCAACAGCACAAATCATGACAGAATTACAGTATTCTACACTGTGTGTCACCATTTATTAAAACTCTATCCTCTTCATTTTGCATTTTTCAGTAAAAATCATGTATTTTCCTATATTTAATTTAATAATCATGAAGACATTCATAAAATTTCACAAATATTTTCAATGTTTATCATATCAAAACAGAGAAAACTGAAGTAAAATTCACTTTTTCAGCTCTATCTATCTATCTATCTATCTATCTATCTATCTATCTATCTATCTATCTATCTATCTATCTAAAATAATAAATTAACTGAATGTAATAACAACTGTCATTTGTCAAAACACATGAGTTTTACAGGTGAATCAATAGTTTCTTTTCCATTTACCCTCAAATTGCGCAAATATATAAAAACTGATCCAATGGAAAGACGACAATTTCGCCAAATCTCTCGTTTTTCAATAAAAATGTTTGCACTGGCAAGAAGTCGTTTTTCGGTGTAGCACATTTGGTATATCATGCAAAATTGCAATGGAAAAACCTTTTTTTGCAACTAGAGTCACGTGAATAAAAAAAGGGATGTTGATGGACTTTCCAACAAGCAAAAAAGAAGAGTTTTAAAAGAAACATGGCCCGGTACGTGTGGACACACCAGGAAACCCAGTATTTTTTTTAAAATTTAGTACAGGATAGAGGGGTCATTGTAATAATAATGAGTAAAACTGTAACACGATATTTACGTTCGTTGCCATATTTACGGAATGACTTCTCGTGTCATCTCGCGGTAATAAATAAACAAATCATTGCATTTGTGATTTAATGGAAAAACTGACATTACACACTTCTGTTTTTTCGACATTTAGTAAGTATCGATAATGTTTTGTGAATATATCCAATGGAAAAGCGACTAATGATCATCCAAGTGTTTCCACATTAACTACAAAGCTCCTTCATTCCAATAACATATCTAATGCTGCTGAGAAGCTGGTAAACTGCATGTATATAGTGAAAAAGTAGTTCTGAAGTTACTAAACACTGCAGATCAGTAGATGCTTTTGTTCATCAGGGGCTGTTTAGGTCTTACAGGGTTAAAATAAAGGTTTCAGAGCGCAAATATTACCTCCTAATTAGTTAAAAACTGCTCTGACTTGTGAACTGGACAGAGTGGTAAAGAGATGGATGATACAAACATTCCAACCCCTGAGGTGGAATCTGAATCACACAGTGCTGCTTTTTGTTTCTGAATAATGCATCTACTGTACGTCACGTAGCCCATCCAGACATGAACTGTTTATTTGTTGCACGAGTGGGGAAGCCATCTAGTCAGCTCTAAAAGAATTCCCCTCTCGATAAAGTGTTTTTTTTTTTTTTTATGTGCGTTTCAGTGTGTAAGTTTGAGATTTGGCAGCTCGAAATGAGAAATCTGACAAAAGAGAAGCAGCCCAGCTCTGGAGGTTGTTAAGGACATCTGTTCGTGACCTCAGACCCAAACAGCTGCAGCTGCCCTCGTCCAAGCGCTCCTCCAAGACCTCTGCCAAACCCTCGTTCCTGGCACTCAACAACAAACTTTCTGCACCACTTCAGCTTTTCCAGTTTTCCATCACAATTGTATAATAAATCCCATGCTCCTCAAATCCTGTCGACCTCTATTTCCTCTTAAAAAAAAAAAAACTCCTGATCTCCGAAACGCACAAGTCTCCATCTAAAAACCATGTTAACAGTTTGTCGCTGTTGATAACTAGACCTACATCTTTTGAGAGTAACACACACTTTAAACGATCTTAATGTATTGTTTGGTCTTTAACCCTTTATCGGGCAAGTAACTATTTTTGGTAATTTCCGCACACATTACAAGACAGTGACAGTAACAGTTCCAGTGAGGACAGTGAGTCAATAATCTCAGGTCCAATGTGGTCTATAGGGTCTGTAAGGTCCACCTCTGCATGAACAGTGAGTGTAAGGCTGCCTACTAGGGTTGGGAATCTTAGTTGTAAGGCCGATGCGATACGCATTTCGATACAGCATCTCCGATCCGATATATTATAGATACGTGTGTGGCACCTCGCGATGCGATACAATACGATTCACACCTAAATCACGATACAGAGCGATTAAGCACATTCTTATTCAACACATTCATTCTGGGAAAAAAAATGCAGTACAATTTGATGAGTTTGATTATTTGTTTATCAAATAAGACCATGATTTTTCACAAAGTGTATTTGGTTCAGTTTCAGAACACGTGCCTCACATACAGTCTGTGAAAAAGTTAGGACTTTGTTTCCAAAGTCGTTTCTCTGCATGTTTGTAACTCAACTTCTTGCTCCCTCACCAAATCAATTCGTAATGTAATGTATTTGTAAAGTAGGTAAAACAGGAAAAGGTTCTGTCACTTTAAGAGACACCTGTGTAAGATATTATGGGATGTACTGTTAGATATGTATGTGACAGTTAAAGGAAGTATCTCCGGTTTGTACTGCAGTATTCAGTACAGTTGATCTAGTAAAAAGTAGACGTTCATAAACCACATGTGGTCACCTCCTTCTATGTCTGTCAGATTCAGATACAGACGCTACAGTATTCATCCGCGGCGCTCGTGCCACAGTCCATGAGTGGAGCTCAGACTGTTAGTGTGCAGTGTACACATCCGCGAATCCACGGTGCACGTTAACGTGGGTCTGAAGAAAAGAAAAACTTTACCCAAATAAAGAGTAACACTTTTAAATGAGAGTAAAAATATATTGTATTGAACGGATCGAATTTTATTGATACAAACATTCAATAACCGATGCATCACGATATCATTCCAAACTTTTCATTCCATCGCAGCTTCTCTACCAGTACACTCAGATCGTGCCACCGCCTGTCGGCGTATCGATACGTATCGGATAATCTTCCCATCCCTGCTGCCTACATACTCAACGCATGGGACATGTTTCCTTTCATAGTCATCACACTGAACGAAAGTGAGCTGGATGATGTGTAAAATGCAATACATCACTCACGCAATAGGGGGTAACTCTGAGTCAGGTACAGTTCGGGTGTCAAACTGGGTGATATTCAGATCAAAATGGCTACTGAAGAAAAGTGTATTCTGATGTTTGTTGCAGCAGACATTTTAAGGGTAGGAATACTGTGGTAACTCACCCAATTCATGGGAGAATAATAACATACACAGCCATCGGTAATGTTAGACCGGAACTCGCTGAGCCAGTCACTGAGGCACGTAACAGGTTGTAATACATAACAATGTTGATTTGGAATTGGGGGTGCAAAAAAAAACATGCCAAATATAGACGGAGGTACGTCCAGCCTCTGAACTGCAGCAGAGATGAATTCAGGACGGGGAATTCCAATCTTTTGTTCGGCCTATGTGAATTCTAGACGGGGAGGTATTTCCAATATTTCCAAACGTCTGTCTCCGACCTGCTGGTTCGACCTGCCAGAGACTTGGGTGAATCACAGTCATCTTCTTCTTCATGTTAAATTAAACTACATCGCTTGCACATTGCCCCCGCTGGTGACATATGGTATTACAAGTGTTGTGTATCAAAAAAACAGTTTTTGAGACGCAAACACACATCACGGCAGCCAATGCGTCTTGATGCATCGCAATGCATTTGCGTCTGCGTGCCCTTGACTATGAAACAGCACTCACTGCTTTATTAGGTACCATGAAGTAATGGTACTAATGTAAGAAATGATGTTCAAAGGGATAATGTGGATGTGGACAGGGGTCTGGATCAGCACTGATGTTGGTCTAATGTTCTAAAAGTGATGTTCTATTATTCTAAAATACATGTTCCTTTCACCTTACATGTGTTTTTCATGAATATTTTATATTTGCTTTTTGGATTTATTTGTTTTTGCCACATACGGGCAAGGAACCAAATATGGTGACTTCATTGACATTGATTTTCTACATGACAAAAAAAATGGGAAAATTTCACAAAAGTATTAAAGTCTTGTTTTGAGCTCCAATAATACACTACGGTTGAAATTTTGCCCTATAAAGGGTTAATTAAGCCTTTACTATTCAGAAAAAAATGCCGTTGCATGTCTCTAGTGGAACTATTTTTTTTTTTTAATCAATTTTCATTTTATTTGTAGTGAAGCAATCTGTATTATCCTTCCAAAAAGAGACATTAATTTGACATGAATGACTCAAAGATATTTCGTAAGAGCAGTTTTTGGCAGTATTCTGCAGGTTCCTATAAATAAGTGTAGTGGTGTCATTTTACATTATTGCTTTTTTTGGTTGCAATCGATCACAGCCTTAGATCAACAACTTCTGGTAAAGAAAAATAAAAGATGAATATAAATTAAATAAGCATACATTTAAGAAATTCTGATTTATTTTTACCGGCCTGTTATTCCAAGAGGTTTCCAGGAAATCGTAAAAGTAGTTTGATAAATTAAAAGGAAAGTAACGACAAATGCCTGAATGTGTTGTTGCAGTTTGTTAATTTTGCTGAAGTTGTTGTATTTTGCTATTGTCATTCATTTTATATATTTTAGAGATAATTATGTACAGTTGTATGCAGAAATGTGGGCACCCCTTAGGGAAAAAAGAAAGCATAATTTGGTGATTTCAGAGTATGAAAAAGCTTTTAAATGGCACCAGCTAGAACTTCTTAATCTCAAATGCTGACATACCTGATGCAAAATGATTCAGATCTGAGCTTGTAAAAACTTTTAGACTTCTGCATCTCCTGTATTTATTGTGTTTGTCTATAGTTTTGTATCAGTTGGATCAAGTGAACCAGATATTTTTGAAAAAATGTGGCTAAAAATGGTATTTTTAATCTGACTAAGACTTTTATTTCCTCATCTAACCTTACAAAGTTAAGGTTACACAGTGACCCTCCACCACCCCCCATATCACATCATGTATATGTGCAAGTACTAGGGATGGGAATCGAGAACCGGTTCTTTTTGAGAACTGGTTCCCAGTAGCTTGATTCCGTGGAATCGTTTGCCTGCCTGCTTAACAATTCTGCTCATCGATTTCACCTTCGTTGCACATGCGTCATAACGTCACGTGCACGCTGCATTGTTTTGGCCAGAACGTAGACAACATGGCTTTGAGGCAGAAACGCTCCAAAAAGACGACACCAGGTCCACTGGTAACACTTGTAGAGCTTCCAATTCTTCAAAAGGGTGAAATTCCTCAAATATGCTCAAGCATTTGTCCACACAGTATGTGATTCATTTACAGGAATGTCATGTATTTGATACGCTACTTAGTGACGCTTGCGAATCTAGTGAACAACAGGGCAGTTCTGGTATGGGCAACAAACATTCTGCCCCCTCAAATGAAAGTTTGTGAAGGTAGGGGAAAGGAAATTAGGTGCACAACGATGGGGAATTAAAGGAATTAGTAAAGCGTCTTAAGTTTCACTTTCACTGTACAGTGCCCGCCCCCCCCTCCCCGAACTGGGCCCGGTGTCATCTGTTTTTACCTCCGTCAAGGAGGTTCTGTTTTTGCCAGCATTGGTTTGTCTGTCTATCTGTCCATGTGCAAGATAATTCAAAAAGTTATAGACAGATTTGGATGAAAATTTCAGCAAATGTTGATACTGGCACAAGGAACAAATGATTAAATTTTGGTGGTGATCGGGGGGGGGGGGGGGGGGGACTGATCTGCCTCGGCGGAGGTCTGCACTCTCTGAGTGCTTTTCTAGTTATTATTTGTGCATAGTGTATATCTTATATTTCCTGCACAGAGATGGAGATATAAAAGACAGTTAATGCAAACACACCTGTTTGTACTCTTTTATTCCCTCACCCAATATGAAGTGATAACAGAATCGATAAGGAATCGGATCGATAAGCAAAATCAATAATAGAATCAGAATCATTATATTCGTATAGATTCCTATCCCTAGCAATTACTATGTAAATATGTAAATATCTTTAAATTTTATACTTGAATTTTTATACTTTTAAGAATGTTTAAAAAGAACAAACTCATTTGTTTCATAATAAATGGCTTCACCCAACCACTAGCCACGCGTGAAAAAAAAGTTTTCATATTATCATTTATATTCTCTGAAAAATGGCCAAAGAATCATAACTTCTGCTAGGGTATGTAAATGAATGAGCACAACTGTACTTAACATTTTAAAAGTCAGTTTAATCTTTCACTTTTCACGCTTTTGTAACTAAAACTTACATAAGCAGATGGCAGGAGTGCTGCATGCTGTCAAGGCCAGTCAGTGTTTCACATAATGCCTTTGCAGACCTGACAGCTTAGCTTTAAATATAACATGCATTTGAGCAAAAAAAAAAGGTTCCTCCTTCCCTTCTATAGCGGAGTCAGATGACTGACAGTCAGCAGTGTGTAAAATAATGAGGGCTGGAAAGTCAGCTTACTAAACTGGGACACAATAAAATGATTATACTTCCAAATAAATTATCATTTTTATGGATTATCTTGATCTGTTGATTTTTTTCCCCCCCTAACTCCAGAGGGAAAAATCAAACCAAATAGTTTCTTCTGAAGAGATGGAAGCGATGCCTTCTATCGAAATGTACTTCAAATCAAAGAACACTGCAATGGAGAAAACAGTAAACAGTGGCTTAGTTTAATAGATCAAAGGGTGTTGGATCAGAAGTCAATTTATGTCTGTTTGAGTATTTTTCTTTAGGTTATTTTGACAAGAAAGATACAAAGTAGAATCATTAATTGCTAAAGGGAGGGGTGTTGAAACAGCTGATGCATCATTTGAGACTCAACTGGCAAAATGTTCACTTTAAGAGAGAGGAAAAAAAGACAATCCCACCAGAAGTCTGTGAAAATAAAACTTGTTTATGTACCAATTCAGACAGTTTCTATTACTACGGCTTAGGATCAGAATTAAACCAGTCAAATCACTAACTCTAAACAATCATTGCATCTGTCAGTGTCACTTGCACACTTGTAAAAAGTACTGAACACTTGCCACTTCATCATTATTATTATTATTGCTATTTTTTCCCCCAGTTTAGCCACTTTAACCCTGTAAAGCCTGAACCAATAAATTATTGACAGAAAATTCCAGTTCTTTGAAACTGGAGCCTTTATTGGTCCTTCTGAACAACCCTTTTCATTTTGTTTGTTTTTTCAAATGTGAATTTCAATGTATGAGTTTCAATTTTGTATCATATTTGATACATCAGGTCTCATAGGTCAAATATTATTATTTTTGAACAAACAAAAACATAATATAACACAAACATATCTAACAAATTGGTAATTTCTTTTCAAAATTGTCAAAGTTCTGCCTCCTTCCTTGTTAATGACAATCTTGTAGTGTCACTGGACAGGCCTCTGGTGAATGAATTCCTCCCCCCTGGTGGATTATCTGTGTATTACATGTATCTAATTGTATACATCAGGTTTTTCAAGACAAAAAAATATGACACTGATCATGCAGAGGGCTTCAAAACTCGTATCAAATATGATACATTTGGCGTTGCAGGGATAAATAAGCCTTAATGCACTTCTTAGCCTTTTATTGGAATCTATGAGTTATTTATTTCTTTTTATTACGTTTTTTTAACAAGTCTTGGTGCTCTTTTTAGCTTTTTATTGAAGTTTACCATTTGTTTCTATTTATTACAGTTTGATGGTTTCTTGCCAGGATTTTCAAGACAAAAAATATCACACTGATCACGTAGAGGGCTTCAAAACTCATGTATCAAATATGATATGTTTGGTGTTATAGGGTTTGCAAACTTGTTTATATTTTTTATCTCTTTATTTTTCTATTGTATTGACACATACTGTTTTGTGATGCTGTGCACACTTGAATTTCTCCGTTGGGGGATCAGTAAAGTATATCTTATCTTATCTTATCTTATCTTATCAGACCACTTATTATGACTATTAGATAATTATGCACCAACCCTTAACTTACATGCATTGAAATTTCATGACTTGGTTGATTGAACTGCACAGATTATGTATAAAGCTCAAAATAATTTACTTCCAAATGGTATTCAGAGGTTCAGAGAGTCAATATAAAGGTGAGAGAAACAGGAATGCTTTAAAAAAATAAGAGCACAAAAACTAGACGTATCTGTTAAAGTAGTTATAACAAGGGATTTGGGATGTGGGATTCAACTGACATAAAAAAAAAAAATGTTCATGAAAAAGGTGGTGAGCAAATATAAGACTGATGCATGATAACAATATCTATTTGTTAGATAAAATGCCTGGAAATGTTGTCTTTGTTTCTTTTTTTCTCATTTTCTTTTCTAATTACATAACTATTTGTGAAATTGTAAAGAGGTTTTTCATTTCAGGGTTACTTTAACTCACAGAGCTGCTTGCTTTAATACATATAAAGAATATAATAAGTTGTAGCTTCAGCCTACACCTTTTTCAGTCAATATTGTTTTGTTTTCCCTGTAACTTATGTCTTGTTGATTACTGTTTACTTCAGTTCAGTCTCCTTTGACATTTTCCCAGAGCTAACGCAGAGGCAGAGAAAGACAGTAATTGCAATATACAGTGTCTAGATTGACTTCTGTTCATTAATTCTATTCAATGTGATGTAGTTCCAACAGAAAAAAAACAAACAAAAAACATCCATTTCTCATTCTACCACCTTACATGTGATGATCAGGAGCAGAGGAAGTGGATGAAGTTGATAAATACATTTACAAGTCTTAAACCACGGAAAAACTAAATTTGATGTTAGCTAATGTCAGGATATTAACTAAAAAACATGAGCCAAGTTGCCTCTGCATCTGAAAAATATAGATCTAGAATTTCTTTATACATCATCAGTCCTGTGATGAACTGGGGACATGTCCAGGGTGTACTCCACCTTCACCCATAAGGAGCTGGGCCGTGACCCTAGTGAGGATAAAGCGGGTTCAGAACAGGAATGAATGAATATCCCTAATATAGCATATGCCTTTTAAGTCGGTCATAGTGGAGGAAATTAAAAAAGTAAAGATGTGAAGTGTAAAGTTTAGAAGAAATCTGGTGCTTTAGGAAATGTTTTGTGTAAAGTTTGGTGTGTAGTCTTTGGTTTCCCCTAATATTTTGTGGAATGTTGGGATATCTTAGAACTATCATTATTATTGTTATTATCATTTATTTATTTATACTTTTTTTTTTTTTTATTGTTTCAGTATAAGGGACAAAACAAACATAGAAATGGTCACAGGTACATTCAGACATTTCCATACGGTTTACTGTCCACAGACTGAATGAAAAACTCCCATTTTTACCTCCACCAAGGAGGTTATGTTTTTGCCAGGGTTTGTTTGTCTGTCTGTCTGTTTGTTTGTCTGTCCGTTAGTGTGCAACATAACTCAAAAAGTTATGGACAGATTTTGATGAAATTTTCAGGGTTTGTTGGAAATGGGATAAGGAAGAAATGATTAAATTTTGGTGGTGATCGGGGGTGGGGGGGCCCACGGGGGTGGGGGGGTGGGGGGGCACTGATCAGCCTTGGCGGAGGTCTGCGCTCTCTGAGTGCTTCTAGTTTCCAATGCTTTACACTCTTGTGTTGTTGTAGGCAGAGATTGTTGGTCATCGTTTCCATTAAATGGATAAAATAAATGAACTGACAATTTTTACCACCAAGGAGATTGGGGGAGGGTCCTTTTTAAGCCAGTATTTGGTGATGGCTATTTGCCTGTGGCATGCAGTATTCTAAACAGATTTATTATTATTATTATTATTATTATTATTATTATTATTATTGTCATGAGATAACTTTTTTGTTGTGATCTGGCACTATATAAATAAAATTTGATTGATTTGATTGGTTTTCCCCAGTAAGTTGCTTTGGAAAAAAGCGGCTGTCAAATGCGTAAACATAATAATAATAATAATAATATTTCATTTTGTGATTTTGAATACAGGGTTACTGTTTGTAAATAACAGAGTCAAAAATGAAAATAGAAAATCATTTCAAAAATCAATATCTGAAAAAAAAAGCAATTTTCTCAGTTTGTGAAAATTACCAACATTCAAATATTTATATGTCACGGACAAATGAACATAGAATAAAATATTTCTTTGTGTTTATAAGTTGAAGCTCTATTCTTTCTTTTGATGTATTCAGTGTTCACGTACTCGTTGCACAACATTTTCATTTTGAACATTGTCTCTGGGTAGAGGTCAGTGTCCATATTGTCACATCTTTGTCACATATCGACACAGTACTTTTTAACCCTTTCATGCATAGTGGTCACTGCAGTGGACAGTTACTGTACAGCTTTAATCTTGTATATTCATGGGTTTTGTTGTTTTAGTTCCATATCAACCAAAACAGTGGACACTTATGCATCATCTCATAAACTGCAATCCATACCATTATTGTAACTTTGCTGTTCTTGATTGGTTCTTGAGTGGAAATCAATTGTTAATATTTATTTTTTGCATATTATCTCCATGAAATGAGTAATAACTAGTATTAGAATATGTTAAAATGTGAGAAAACATCAGATTAGCTGCATTAAACATGGTTTCATTTCACTGTTTTCATATCACTTTATGATATTGGGTTTTAAATACATGTTTCTTTGCTTCAAGAATAAAATTTATGGTGTAGCTGAGTGGACATTTTTGTAAGTCCATGAAAAACAGGTTGATTTAAAAAAAAAAAAAAAATTCAATCACTTTGTTGTTTTTTTCATGCCTAAAGAGGAATAAAAACACTCAGGAAAAAAAAATCTTGATTAAGGTTCTCCTAATTCATGCATGAAAGGGTTAATATCGATACAGTATTGTGAAATGAAATATCGCGATATATTGCAGAACCGATATTTTCTAACACCCCTAGTTGACATGATATTTTCGTTTCTCTAGATCTGGGTACAGGGCACAAATTAGCATCCCTGCTAACTGTTTTATATCCTGTTATCCAGGCTAAATAAATGGAGACTACCTCCGCATGAATCACTGTGTCTTGGGTTTATGCACAAACAACAACAAAACACAACGCAGAGGGAATAAACCGGCCACGAAAGTAGATATGACCAAAGCAACTAGCAACTCACTGTAAAACATTCTGGCAGGGAAAGAGTTAAAAGAGCATGAGGTTGCTTACTTTTGCTCAAAACACTTGGTAGATATGTCCTTCAAAGCCCCGTAAAGAGCATGTACTATACCTGTGCCCTACAAGGACATGAATCAGTAAAGAATCAGTAGCTACTTCAACTGTTACCTGACTCTTCTGACACAAAACCATCTGTACAGGATGTTCTCACTGTGGAAAAAGTGCCACATTGTTGAACAAGCTGTACTTGTGTGAAAAATACGTGTACTTTTGTCACCTCCGAGTGTAACAGGACTTTTTGTTTATCTCTTGGCCTCATGTTTTGATGACCGGTCACAGATCAGTTGGTGTTTGGCATGCTTTTTAGAAATATAGTCGCTTTTATTGTTGCCTCGTTTTGGTATATTTAGATCAAACCACTGGGGATTTGTGAAAGCACATTGTACTGCAGTAATGAAGTGTGAATAGCATCCCCTCGAACATATCACAAGGTTTTCTGTCTGATATCAAATGGAAGTATTTGGGACAGCTCCTATACTGTTGCACCATTATTTTTTTACAGTTCGTCATCCTTTCTTACCCTGCAGTGTTTGTTTTTTTTTTTTTTTTAAATTTCCAGAGGAATCCCATGACTTCCTATGAGGCAGAGCTCATGAGATAAATATACAGTATAAAGAAAAAAGAAGCCTGGAAAGACAAGCGAGCATTTTTGAAAAGGGATTCAGAAAATGTTTATTGGTGTTTAGATCAATAGTGAGGTCTGAAATCACAGAGACACCAACACCACACGTACATAAACACACAAATTCATGACATCTCTGCCCTGTTTTGATGTTCTCTTCTAGTATCTGGATCTTTATACTGCTGTAAATAAATAGCTACAGGCTAATAGGATCTGGTCAAGGGAGTGGGCATACACTGCAGCCTGCACACACACTCTCACACACACACACACACACACACACACACACACACACACACACACACACACACACACACACACACACACACACACTTAAAACATCAGTCTTTTTACCTGCCAGGGTAGAAATCATGTGAAGCAGAAAAAGCAGGCAAGGAAAACCCTTAAAAGAATGAGAAGCTGACATCTAATAGCATGCATTGAGCCATCAGGATAAATTATTGATACATACTCATATTTATGCAGGTAATAAGAGGGAAAGTGTTAATCTTTTCACCCAACCTGCAAGTGCTTCCATCACGGTTCCCTGCACAGCGGCTTTATTTTAATCAGAAACCGACAGCAAAGAGGTGTTCAGTACGCACTGAATTAACAGTTCTGGCAGGTTCCCAGGAGGTGCATTATGGTAAGACATCGTCAGTTATCCTCTCCATCTGACAGAGGTTATAATAGAGTTGGATGTCCTAATTCTGGATACTGATGGCCAAGTTGCCACATTGTTGGACAAGCTGTGACTCATATATTCTCCTCTTGCAGTTAATGTACATGAGGAATAACTCAGTTCACAGTGTAGTCAGAAAAAGAAGATAAAAGTTGGGGTTTATATAATAGCCTGACCAGACCTCAATAGAAAAATGACAGTACTGGTTGTTTGCAATAACTGGTGTTTACAGATCTATTACATAATACAGGGCTGTCAAACTCTTTTTAGTTCAGGGGCCACGTTAAACCAAATTTGATCTGCAGTGGGCTGGACCAGTAAAATAATAACAGAATAATATATAAATGTCAGCTCCAAACTGTCCTCTATGTTTTAGAGTGAAAAAAGTAAAATTATGCGATGAGAATGTTTACATCTATCAACTATCCTTTAAAATAATGTGAATAACATGAACAAACTCAAATTTCTTAAGAAAACTAAGTGCAATCTTAACAATATTCTGTCTCAGTTTATCATTTACACCACAGGTGTCAAACATGTGGCCCAGGGGCCAAATCTGGCCCGCCAAAGGTTCTATTCCGGCCCGCAGGATTAAAGTGCAAAAATGAACCTGAACAGTCCAGGTTGTCCAAATCATTTTGGTTCAGGTTCCACATACAGACCAATGTGATCTACAGCAAAAATAACAACACAATAACCCATAATTAATGACAACGGCAAATTTTTGTTGTGAAAAATTATGTGGAAAAAATTTGAGTGAAAAAAATAACATTACACTGTGAAAATATTTACATTTACAAAACTATTCTTTCACAATAAAATGCAAATAAATGAATAAATAAAAACAAAGATGAGCTACCTGAAATGTGCAATTTTAACAATATTCTGCCTGTTACTAAATGTTTTGTCCATTTATGGCAGTACTGTGATCTGTAGTTGTTAATAAGAGATGTAATATTGTAGAAATTGTTCAAATTTTAGTTCCAAAATCCAAAATTGTAACAATATTCTGTCTGTTACCAAATATTTATGGGTGTAAGGTACATGTATAAATAGTAAGTAATATTGTTAAAATTGCACTAATTTTTCAAATGAAATTTCTGTTTTTTCAGGTTCTTCACATATTTTTTTGTAAAATGTAAATATTTTCATGATTTAATTGTTTTTTTTGTACTAAAACAAAAAGAAAAACTTGGATTTGTAATTATTTTTAGGTTATTAAGTCATTATTTAACTGGTCTGGCCCGCTTGAGATCAAATTGGGCTAAATATGGCCCCTGAACCAAAATGAGTTTGACACCTCTGCTTTACACATTAAATTACAACATACAGTGGATCAACAAATACATGAAACATTTAATAGCAAACAGAATATTGGTAAAATTACACTTCAGACATTTCAAAATGTTCATATTTGTTCAGGTTTTTTGCGTTTTTGTGAAATGTCAGTTTGTTTTAGAGTAGATATAGTAAAATGACATGAAAATTTTTACATTTATAAAGGAAAAAATTTGGATTTGTGAGTAATTGTAGGTTATTATGTTAGTATTTTACAGATCTGACCCACTGGAGATTAAATTGGTCTGTTTGTGGAACCTGAACTAAAATGATCAATGTCTTTAGTGCAATTTTTGCATTTCACAAATTCATCCAGGGGCCGGACTGGACCCTGTGGTGGGCCGGATTTGGCCCCCGGGCCACATGTTTGACACCTGTGACATAGTAGGATGAAGTGCATGAAATAAATCAAAATGGTCAGGTGACACTGTTAAATATGGGCAGAAGTTACATGGAGGTGTGCAGCGCCGCATTATGTAATACAGGGCAATATGTAATAATGTAATAATTTTCACCTCATTATGTAATAACACTGCATTTTATAGTTACATGCCACATTTTCTAATAAAATGTGTCACATTTTGTAATAATTTATTACATATTGCAACAGTTATTACAAAATGTGGATGTAGCCCTTTTTTTTTTTTTTTTTTTTTAAAGGAAATGTAATAATTTAAACGGTAAATGGTCTGAATTTATATAGTGCATTTTATACACTTTCATGGTGCCCATAGTGCTTTCACCCATTCACACACACACTCATACACCAGTAGGCAGCTGCCATACTGGGAGCAATTTATGGTTCAATGTCAGTGACATGTGGACAGTCAGAGCCAGGATTCGAACCTCTGACCCCTTTGGTCACAGGACGACCCGTTCTAACAACTGAGCCACATAATTTTGAATGAATGAATGAATTTAGTTTTGGTTTTACGTCAGTCATTGTACTCAGTACATCAATCATAAACATAAAAACCAAAAAAGGAATAGGCTAGAAGCAAAAGCTTATTTTTTGCTGATCCTTTTCAACTAATACACTGCTTACATCAACTTAAATGTGTACAGCATTGACCATTCAAATCACAATAATAACAACAACAACAAAAAAAAAATATCAACAACAAAAACACATCTACCATCCCAAATTTAAACTTAAAGTACTCTTTTTTTTTTTTTTTTTTTTTAAACTTCGGCATAGGAGTGGATATCTTAAATGCACCATAAGGTCCATTCCATAATTTCACACCCACAATCCCAATTCATCTAGACTTCACATCTGCCCTCACTTTAATCCACTCACACATATGAAAATCTCTGAAATTTGATTTACTCTCTCTTGGTGCATTATACAATAAACCATCGAAATTTATGCCTTGACTGGAAAAAAACCATCATACGAACAACATTAAGCATTCCAGCTTCATTAAAAAAAACAAAAAAAACCCAAAACTAGTAGGATGTTTCATTGGTCAAACTTAAATCAAATGCAACCGTATTTATTATTATGGAGAATGTGTTTGCAAGTTAGAGACAAAAGCTGCATTAATTAAGTGTTACTGACAAGAAACTTACTGATGCACTGAAATTTGGAAGGCGCAATACACATTATATAATGCACAAAATTATTATATTTTCTTCAAAAATAACTGTTGGAATATATAATAAATTGTTATAAAATGCAGCATGCTATTACAAAATGTGGCATGTTATCATAAAATGCAGTGTTATTACATAATGAGGTGAAAATGTATTACATTATTACATATTGCACTGTTATTACATCATGCAGCGCTACAAGGTGGATAGAGATGGATATGAAAATGCTGTGGGTTTATTTTGTTTATAATGTGTAAGAACTTGTAATGTAACTTTCTCCCTTTAGCGATAAAATAAAACATAAGTCTAACCAAACCATGCTAAATCCAACCATAAATGTGTGCTATTGTAACAAGCATATAATTAACTGCTCTCAAATAGAAATCATCAAGTACAGGCAGAAGATATCACCTGTAGATTGCTTACTATAACCAAAGGTGTACCTCAGGGGTCAACCCTAGGACTGCACCTATTCTTTCATGAAATTAACATTTTTGGTCTAAATGTTTATAATGCAAATTTTCACCTCTATGCAGATGACGTAGTGATATTCAGCTCAGCAGCCACACCAAACCTGGATTGCTCACAGTCCAACATTATATGCTTTGTTAGGCAAATGTTGATTCAATTTCTATGTTTAAATCCTCTCTAAAAACACATTTTTTTCTCTTTGGCTTTTAACTCAGTGTGAATTGTTGGCTTTTATTGTCGTAATCTACAATTACTTTTATTGTTTTTCTTCATTCTTTTATGTGTTTTACTTGTTTTTATGTCTGTATACAGCACTTTGACCAACTGTGCTGTTTTTAAAGTGCTTTCTAGATAAAATTGTCTTGATTTCAAATGTCAAAACCTGCCATGAATCACTAAATCACTGGGATCTGAGATTATATTTTACTGCAGATACTTCTGTAATTTAGTTGATGTCAGCCTCATTTCCTCCCCAGGTACCTGATGTGGCAGCAGAGTGTATTTATGGGTTAAATACAAATGGGTCAATTTTGGCATGTGTTGCATGTCAACATGTAAATATATACCAACGGACAAAGATTCTTAATTATTTCTTAAAGTGTTTTAATTCTAAAAGACATTTCAAAGAATTAAAATTCACTCACTAATCAGTTTATGGCCCCATTAACTGCTACCATTCTTGTAGCAAAAATCCAAACATTACAGTAATTTACTATAAATCTGCTCCTATCGAAAAAATAAGCTGCAAAGTAAAAAAAAAAAAAAAATCCTAATCCTGTAACGCCAAACGTATCATATTTGATACATGAAGCCCTCTACGTAATCAATGTGATTTTTTTTGTCTTGAAAAACCTGATGTATACAATTAGATACATGCAATACCCAGATAATGAATGAATGAATGAATGAATGTTTATTTCAGTTAAATACAAAAAACACATACATATTAAAAAAACAAAACAAAACACATACATATTTAAAAAACAAACAAACATAAAATTAACACATTTTGTAACTGAAAAAGGAAGAAGCTGAAGCCGGAGGCTTATTTCTGCGTCTCCTATTCACATCCTTAGTCCACACCTGAAGTCGCAGCAGATAAATACTTAAACACAAATTAAACTACATTCAGTGTTATAAGTCATTTTGTAATCATATTACTTTCATAGCCTTCCATAATTTGACAAATTAAATTCTTTTTGAAACTCAACAGTGAGCTACACAATTTCACTTCATCCTTCAATTCGTTCCATAGCTTGACACCAATAACTGAAACACTGTAATATTTAACGTTTGTTCTTACTTTACATTTTTCAAACACAAACATCCCTCTTAAATTATAATGTCCTTCTCTTAACTTAAAAATTTTCTGAATACAAAAAGGAAGGTTTTTACTTTTAACGCGAAACCTAAATTCCATTGTTTTTAAATATACAATATCGAAAAATTTTAGTAAACCAGATACTACAAAAAGGGGATTACTTGATTGGAGATAACCAGCTTTGTTTATGACTCTAATAGCTTTTTTTTGGAGTTTAATTATCGGGTCTAAATTAGTTTTATACACATTGCCCCATATTTCCACACAGTATGACATATGGCATTACAAGTGAACAATACAATATATGCAAACATTTTTTGCTTAACAAGTCCTGAATTTTATAAAGAATCGCAACAGCTTTGGACATTTTTCGTGTGATATATTCTATTTGTGGTTTCCAACAGAGTTTATGGTCAATAATCACTCCCAAAAATTTTGTTTCATACACCCTTTCAATTTCAATTTCATTAATTTTCAGTTTTATGTCATAATTTCCCCAAGCACCACCAAAAACCATAAATTTTGTTTTATCTTCATTAAGTGACAACTTATTTACGTCAAACCATTTTTTTTAACTTGACCAATTCCTTTTCCACCGTTTCTAATATTTGTTTCATATTTACTCCCGAATAAAACAAATTAGTATCATCTGCAAATATTGTAAATTTTAACTCACTAGATGCCATAAAAATATCATTTAAATAAAGTATAAATAACTTGGGTCCCAGAACTGAACCTTGTGGGACCCCACATGTTACTTTTCTAAGTTGTGAATTTGTATTTCCAATTGATACGTACTGAGACCTATTTTGTAAATAACTTTTCAACCAGTTTTGTGCCACACCTCTTATACCATACTTTCACACCACCAGGGGGGAGGAATTCGTTCACCAGAGGCCTTTCCAGTGACACTACAAGACTGTCATTAATGAGGAAGGAGGCAGAACTTTGTCAGTTTTGAAAAAATTTTACTAATTTGTTAGACATGTTTGTGTTATATTATGCTTTTGTTTGTTCAAAAATAATAATATTTGAGCATTGAGACCCGATGTATCAAATATGATACAAAACTGAAACTCCTACATGAAAAAAAATTTTTTTTGGTTGTTCAGAAGGACTAATAAAGGCTCCAGTTTCAAAGAACTGGAATTTTCTGTCAGTGATTTAATGGTTCAGACTTTACAGGGTTAAAATGATTGATTTAGGATTGTGGGCATAAAAAAATAAAAACCAAAAAATTATGAATGAGGTTATTTTTTTAACACAAACCAAAAGGAGAGAAAATCTTGTTTTTTTTTTTTTTTTTTTAAAGTATAGGAAGAGAAAATAAGCTGAGTAGGGAGTTCAAAATTGCATTGTGGTTTAAAATGTGAGTGTCAGCATATACACCTTTAGTAGGATCACTGAAGCAGGAGAGTATAGGTGGAGTTCTCAGTGGTTTTAAGGCTTTTTTTTTTTTTTTTAATATTCCGCTGCTTTCTCTGAACCTGCCACAAACCTACAGCTGTAATTTGAAAAGGAAAGAACTACAGGCTCGCATGTGGTCGCGCAAGATAAAAGTTGGGGCGGGGGGAGGCATTTATTTTTAAATCTTCAGAGGGGAAAACTCTCCTCCCCTCCACCCTCCTACACCCACTTGAATTAAAATAATCCACTTTTTCCTTCCCCACAACTTGAACATTTCCAGAGGGTCTCGATGATACTTGACCACATGACGCACTAACAGATTTTTTTTTTTTCTTCCCCTCTGAGACACAGCTGTTTCAAGTCCCATTACGGTGCATATGAAAGGAAGGCGATTAAAGCGTCAACATCCCTGCTTTTCCCACTGACATCTTTAATGAGAAACATATTTCAACCGAACAGAAATGCTTTTCTTTTTTTTTTTTTTTTCTTTCCGCTGATTGCATTTAAATGGATCCCATGAAGTGAGGGTGGGGAGGTGGTGTGTGTGTTGGGGGGGGGGTGTTCAAATTTGTTTTTTAAGACTGCTTTGTCACATGATGCAGGTTATTCAATTCCACATACACACACAACTCGTATTGAGCATATGTTTGATTTTATGACAACTTCTGCCATTCTCCTAGCAAACATTATTGCATCAGGGTTTATGGGCTTTGCAAGGCAAACAGTCCTGTCATTCGTGGTCATATTCTGTGATTTATACTTTTTCTAACTCTATTGTAGTGCTGAGCTGATGGTTGTCTCTTATTCAAGACCTCATCTATCTCAAGGTTTCCCAATGACATTTTCAACCCTGGCCAGGAGACAAGTAAAAGAAAGGCAGAGGGAAAAGAGAATGAGAATAAAGCATGGTGAAAAGAGACAGAGTGCAAAATAGAAGTTAAGAGAGGTAAGTATAGAGGGAGGCTGACGGAGAGGGGGATGAAATTGAGAAGTCAGTGAAAGAGAGAAACTGACTCACTTCATCATGTTCATTGTGTGTGATTGACCTTCAGGTTTCTACACACATTTGTGCGCCCACAACTGTTATTCTTGCACCGAGCAACAAGAGGGTAGAGCGGTTTGAAGGAGTGTAGGTGTTCTGGAGGAATGATCCCAAACCCACATGCTGTCAAGCTTCATGATCAATGAGGGCTGCCTCAACTTTCAGTACGGTTGGCCAGATCAGCTGAGTTAACCCGAAGATACCTCCATGCCACGCTTATATCTGAAAATACCTTCATTAGGAATGCTGTCTGAGCGTGACACGAAGAAAGAAAGAAAAAAAAAACATTTTGGCAGGTTTGTACATGTAAGCTGACACAGGCCTGCACAAACAAAACAACTAGAGCATCAGCAGCTGACCTGGATAACAGACTTAAAAAAAAAAAATAAAAAAATCTAACTTGAATACATTTTATGATTGATGTTCAGATGCTTCACATCCGTCAGTGATCTAGCACCATGATCCAGTTGCCATAATAAAATCTTGCCTGTGCATGCACCTGTAAACTAAGGATATGCCAAATATCAGCATTTTTTAACCATGAATATACTTCATTTTTACATTTCTGGATACATGCATGTTCATACTATCAACAGTGTAGTGTTTGAACAGATATTACCATGGATATTAACATTTCGCTGGAACAAATCTCAAAAAGATGTGGATTTCACTGCAAAAATCAAAATTTCTATCTCATCACACTTAAAATAAGACATAATCACCTAAAGAGTAACTTTTCAGTGAAATATAAGAACTTATTTTTAGACAATAGATCTTGAAAATCTTATTTCGAGAAATCTTACCAAGATAATTTTCACTTGTTCCACTGGCAGATTTTTTTTTTTTTTGCTTGAATTAATCAAAAAATCTTGAATTAATCTCGAAAAAATCTTCAATTAATTTTGAAAAAAAAATCTAACTTAAATACATTTTAGGATTGATGTTTAGATGCTCCACATCCGTCAGTGATCTAGCACCATGGTCCAGTTGCCATAATAAAATCTTGCCTGTGTATGGACCTGTAAACTAAGGATATGCCAAATATCAGCATTTTTTAACCATGAATATACTTCATTTTTACATTTCTGGATACATGCATGTTCATACTATCAACAGTGTAGTGTTTCAACAGATATTACCATGGATATTAACATTTCACTAGAACAAATCTCAAAAAGATGTGGATTTCACTGCAAAAATCAAAATTTCTCTCTCATCACACTTAAAATAAGACAATCACCTACAGAGTAACTTTTCAGTGAGATATAAGAACTTATTTTTAGACAATAGATCTTGAAAATCTTATTTCGAGAAATCTTACCAAGATAATTTTCACTTGTTCCACTGGCAGATTTTTTTTTTTTTTGCTTGAATTAATCAAAAAATCTTGAATTAATCTCGAATAAATCTTGAATTAATTTTGAAAAAAAAAAAGTAACTTAAATACATTTTAGGATTGATGTTTAGATTGTATATTTCATGCTCCACATCTGTCAATGATCTAGCACCATGATTCATTTGCCATAATAAAATCTTGCCTGTGCATGCACGTGTAAAGTAAGGATATGTTAAATATCAGCATTTTTTTTAACCATGAATATACTTCATTTTCACATTTCTGGATACATGCATGTTCATATCATTAACAGCATAGTGTTTCAACAGATAATATCATTACAGATATTAATATTTCGCTAGAACAAATCTCAAAAAGATGTGGATTTCACTGCAAAAAACAAAATCTCTATCTCATCACGCTTAAAATAAGACATAATCACCTAAAGAGTAACTTTTCAGTGAGATATAAGAACTTATTTTTAGACAATAAATCTTAAAAATCGTATTTCAAGAAATCTTACCAAGATAATTTTCACTTGTTCCATTGGCAGACTTTTTTTTTTTTTTTTTTTTTTTTGCTTGAATTAAGAAAAAAAAAAAAAAAAAAAAAATCTGCCAATGGAACAAGTGAAAATTATCTTGGTAAAATTTCTTGAAATACAATTTTCAAAATCCATTGTCCGTCCTCTGAGTTTCTTGATTGCTTTCAGACAGAGCTGGAGATGCTTGGAGGGGGTTGATGTGAGACGGTTTTGTGAAGTAGTATCTGCTTGTGTTTACAGCCTGTATGTCTTCAAGCATATACCGAGACAAAGAGCTAAGAGTGCAATCCCCAGAGAGTTCCACGAGCAGTTTAGGAAACTGCTGTTAAATGCAAGTGTCTGTAAAACCTGCACATTTGGCATTTCATGGGTATTCAGTGGCATTTCTGTGTTTCATTACCATATTTCTGTATCATTGTTCTTATATTCCTTTACATGTATTACTTTGCTTTGTTTCTTTGAAATTTCTTGTGTTTATAGTAGTTTTATGTGGTGATTCTGGGAGTCTGTATGCCACGTTCTGCGTTTTAGAGCTCTGATTGTTGCCAAAGGCTTTCAAGTGTATTTTTCCAAGACAAGTGAATAACCTAAAATAGTCACTACATCTGTATGTTCAAAATTGTGACAATAAAAATTTTCCGAAACAACCACAGTAATTGTGTCCTGTCCGGCAACTCATTTCCCAGGATGCATCAATTTACTTGGGTTATTTTCTGTGTCTGATTGTAGTTATTGTAGTGTACTGTCTGATTTATAAGTAAGTTTGGACTTGAATGTTTAGAAGTCAGACTTCTTATTTCTAAATCTAACAATTGCCTCAAGTTTACAGGCTGAGGAAGGATTGCCACACTGATGATTCTAGTTGTACTACTTTTGATTTTTAACTCTGTAAAGCTTGAACCATTAAATCATTGACATAAAATTCCAGTTCTTTGAAACCAGAGCCTTTATTAGTCCTTCTGAACAGTAAAAAAAATGTTTTCAAATATCAATTTCCATGTATGAGTTTAAATTTCGTATCATATTTGATACGTCAGGTCTCAATACTCAAATATTATTATTTTTGAACAAACAAAAACATAATATATCACAAACATGTCTAACAAATTGGTTATCCCTTTTCAAAATTGGCAAAGTTCTTCCTCCTTCCTCATTAATGACAGTCTTGTAGTGTCACTGGAAAGGCCTCTGGTGAATGAATTCCTCCCCCTGGTGGAGTATCCATGTATTGCATGTATCTAATTGTATACATCAGGTTTTTCAAGAAAAAATTTCACACTGATCATGTAGAGGGCTTCAAAATTCATGTATCAAATATGATACATTTGGCGTTATAGGGTTAAGTACATGAACAGCAAAGATTACGTCAGTATGCAATGCGATGCTCAGTGTTGCTTCAAATTGTGATTTTTTTTGTTGGTATGTTTAATATCTGTTGATCCACTATTCCTATCAATAGATGTAAATAATTGGTGTAAAATGCAGTTATTCCTCTTTTCATGGTCATCAGATATTCTAAATCTAACAGGCACTAAATTGTACATGATTGCTAAATTTGGATGTTCAGAGGCTCTGTAGTGAATGTGGAAACACCGCCATCGCCTACAAATTGATTCACCAGTAAAACCCAGGGAGTTGGATCAATGACAGTGAATGGACACACTTGGTTTATGTTCAGTTAACTCTTTAAAACCTGATGTGTCATCGCTGACACACCCTGTGCATATACAGTTTGGATGGCTTTAACTTTTTCACCGTTTGCGCAATTGGAAAAGCCAAATGATTTCTGAAACCTAAGACATTACGCTTTATAGGCTTTTTTTTTTTTGAGTCATTACGGCAATTTCACTCAAGTCTGTACTAGAAGCTGGAGAAGAAGCAATTGTAGCAGAATTATAACAGGCACTAAATTGTACATGATTGCTAAATTTTGAAAATTCTAAGTACTCTGGAAAAATGGGCAAAAGGACTCACTCACAACATATTTTCTAACCTTTCTATAGTCAAAATAAGAAAAAAAGTACAGACAGATTATTTTAGACTCTGGGTTTAAAACACTGGTTCCCAACCTTTTTTGGCTCCTGACCCCTGGAGCGCCGCTAGGGGAGGCCCCATGAAAGGAAAATGTTCTGGAACCGTCATAAAATTCAGTATCTTGTCGATCTTTTGGAATCGGGGGGTACGTACGTGGCGTAGGTGCAGCAGTTACATACATGGGGGTGCGATCCATAACTAATGCAACTAATGTTGCTGTTAAGCAAAAGTGAACCTTAACATGCTTTCAACCATCGACTCCCGGCTTTTATACCACTATTATACAGTGGATCTTACACGAAATTTTCACAACTTCTAACTTGTATCCACTGGACCCCCTCCACTGCTCTATGGGCCCCCCACAAATGCTGGGCCCCATGAATTTGTCAAGTTTACTCCCCCTTTACGGCACCCCAGCATGACCCCATTTTAATATCACATTTCTGGTGACCCCAGACGTACAAAACGGAGATATTTTTCTCCTGGATCTGTCTTAGTGGGGCCAGGCGGGTGAAGAAATGTTTCCATTCTGTGTTCGGTCTGTTTTTCTGACTGCGACTGTGGTAGGTTGAAGCGTAGTAACACACGTGGTCACATGATCAAGTCAATCCAGATATGCCCTCTCAGATATTGTGTCCTGCATTTTATTTGAGCTTGATTTTTATAGGAAAAGTGTGTGGTGTTTTGGTTATAACAAAATATATATTGAATCATTAAAAAAAATTATTATTAATTTGTTTCTAATCTTTATCAATTATTAGAAATTTCATGTGACCCCATTTGAATTCCAGGCGACCTCAAGGTTGAAAAACACTCATTTAAAGGATTAATGATTTACAATATTTTACGGAAAAAGTCACTTTTTCTTCAGTTTTCTCTGTTTTTGCCATAATAACCCTCAACTTTAATCTGAGGTTTTATGAACATCTACATCAGGGGTTTCAAACTCATTTTAGTTCAGGGGCAACATTCAGCCTAATATGATCTAAAGTGGGCCGGACCAGTAAAATAATATAAATAATAGGATAATAACTTAGAAATAATATCAACTCCAATGTTTTCTCTATGTTTTTGAGTGAAGTAAGTAAAATTCCGTAATCAAAATGTTTACATCTACGAACCGTACTTGAATGTAACATGAACAAATAAGAACAACCTGAAAATTCTGAAGAAAAATAAGTGTAATTTTAACAATATTATGCCTTAGTTTATAATTTATACATGTGAATCACAACTTACAGATCACAGTGGATTTACAAATACACAAAACATTTGATAATGGGAAGAATATTGTTAAAATACTACATTCTTCTCTTAAGACATTTCAGGTTGTTCATATTTTTTGTGAAAAGCCAGTCTGTAAATGTAAACATTTTTGTGTAATTTTACTTTTTTGACACTAAAACAACAAGAAAAAATTAGCTTTTTTTTCATTATTTATAACTTATTATGATAGTATTTTACTGGTCTGACCCACTTTAGATTGAACATCCTTAAATGATAATATCTTCAGTGTAATTTTTGCATTTCACAAATTCATCCCAGGGGCCGGATTGGACCCTTTGGTGGGCCGGATTTGGCCCCCGGGCCACATGTTTGACACCTGTGATCTGCATGACCAATGAATTAAATATAGGAAAATAGCTGATTTTCACTTTAAAATGCAAAATACAGAGGATAATATTATAATATATAGTGATAAATCACTTAGGTATAGAAATAGAGAAAAATAAATCATTTGGAAACTGAGACAAAAGTAGCACAGGGTCTTTAAACTGCTTCAAAAAGCAAATTGCTGCCACCAGGATGTCTAAGTCTTGTCTTGGGTTTGGTTTTAAAATACTCCAACTCCAAGACCACCCAGCTACTGTTATTACAGTGCAGGTCCTCCACCTCAAACATCAACACACTCCAAAGCACAAAAACCTAAACATCTGGCCTGTGATGTAAAACAGCAGGTCAGGGTCAAACAGGATGGTATATGGAGCTTTTTAAAGCACAAATGTAGACGGATACTTTAGGATATGTGCTGAATTTTAATAAAACTGAGGATGGTGCATTTGTGGACTGGATTCTCATGGTGCCTGTATTCGAGGACTGGATTTGAAGTGCTTGTACTGAGCTTTATCTTCTGTTCAGACCCAAGTTTTGTGACACTGACATGGCTTCAAGTACGATTTCCCTTTGACGATCTTAATGTTAAAGCAGTAAATAAACCAATTAAGAAACAATTAAAACCACTTAAGAAATCTGTAATATTTAGGAAAGTATGTAGATGGTGCTGTTCTGCTGAAGGAGAGGACTTCAGTTTGGCTTCAGAGGACTCTTGATGCTTTCTGAGTTTCCAAATATGCTTTTGGGATAACCTTGGAAAACCAGAAACCAAGAAACAACACAAAACATCATATTTTTCATTACTTTGAAAGAAAAAAAAAAGAAAAACCCACTACTAAAAATAGTTCTAAATCAGAAAATGTTAGTAGCAGATATGGATTCTAAATGGCTTTAAACCTATTACACCTAAAAACAGTACAGAAGCATATTATTTGGCATTTTACCAGACTGAGTCTTGCAATACATTTCAAAAAGTTGCGACAATAAAACATTTATTACTTTTCAATGATATATTTTCTCAACACTTCAGGTACTAAGGGACCGAAAACACCAAGTAATGATGTGTTTCAGGTGAAATTTTCTTCTTGCAAACAAGTCTCACAGCAGTACAGGCCCTTTATTATCTGATTTTGTGCTTGAAGATGAACCATATTTTATCTCTTGGCGCTAAATCAGCACTGTAGTCGGGCCAGTCCAACACTCGTACCCTTCTCCTCCTTTGCCAGGTTTGTGTGATGTGTACCGAATGTGGTTTTATTGTCTTGTTGAAATATGCAAGGGGCGTCTCTGGAGAAGTTATCATCTGCTCTAAAATGTCAATGTACTTTTCAGAATCATTCCATCATAGACGTGCAAATGACCGACCCTGACACACTGGTGTTCGGACTTGTTTTTGATAATAGTCTGGAGGATACTTTTAGAGCACACGGCATCCATTTTTATTTAATAAAAACAATGGAGGACTAAGTGGTCTGAGCACAGTCCAGCCTTTGAGTGATGGTCTGTCCCATATGCCTCTGGAGACCATTAAATTAACCCTTTATATGGCACTCATAGAAATACTCTGAAGTTCAACAGTTCAACTTTAGTGTGTTATTGGAGGACATAACAAGATGTTATTACTTTCGTGAAACTTTTCTAATTTTTTTATTGTTATATAGAAAATCAAAGTCAATGAAATTACCATATTTGGGTCTCTACCTGTAAAATCCAAGTAAATATAAAAAAAAATACAAGAAAAACACATGTAAGGTGAAAGGAACATCCCATCAACATCACTTTTAGAACATTAGACCAACATAAGTGCTAATCCAGACACATTCTCCTTTTGAACATCATTCCTTACATTAATACCATTACTTCATGGTACCTAACAAAGCAGGTACACTCACTGTTCAAGCAGAGGTGGACCTTACAGACCCTGTAGACCACATTGGACCAGAGATTGTTGACTCACTGTCCTCACTGTAACTGTCACTGTCTTGTAATGTATGCAGAAATTACCGACCTTTTTAACTTTTTAACCTTTATTTAACCCTATAAAACCATTTGTATCATATTTGCTACGCCAGGTTCTGAGACCTCTATTTAATCAACAAGATCAAAAATTTCCTTAAAAACCTGTTGTATATTATCTAATACATGTTTTCTGCCCCCTGGTGGATTATCATCCCACTGCAGGCAATGGAAGGGATTTTTTTTGCCCTTTTCCAGAAAAGGCTGCTATTTTTAAATTATCCACTCACTTTTTGTAGTAAAGTCTTATGGAATTTTCAAAAAGCGTTACAACAATTGTTTTGTTATTGATTTAAAAAAAAAAAAAAGAAATACTTAATGTACTGAAATAACGCATAGTTACTTGATAATTGATTCTTTATAGTACAGTTACATTGTGTTAAAAATGTGTGCATCAAATTTGATACTGCAGGTATGTAAGGTATATAAAATGCCCAATGTATCAAGTGTGATACAAAAATATATCAAACAAAATGACATGATATTGTTTGGATATTGCTAAAAGGTCTAATAAACATCTCAATTACAAAAAATGTGAATTCTGTGGCTAATTTTTCTTGTTGGGTCAGGTTTTACAGGCTTAACCAGGAGGTCCCTTCAGATAAAATCTGTTTTTCAAGGGAGGCTTGACCATGAGGCACATCAGTACAATACAAATGAAAAATTAATTAAAAAAAACTTTTTAAAAATATATATCAGAGGACATAATACCACTGCTATGAATTTTCCATGTCTTTCCAACTTCTCCGCAGTTAGAGACATTTATTTTTAGAAACTTGTTTTTACATCATTTGTATTTTGTCACAGGTGCAGTTGACCTGTACAGACCATCAACATACAAACAAAAGTTCCACTCAGGTGCACTCCAGATTATGGTACTTCCACACTTTTACAGCTGTCATTTCATTCCTTCTATTAAACCACAGCAATTTGACATCAGCTTAAACAAGCCAGGGAAATATTTCCAGATTCCATGTGGCAGATCTGCTATAAACATGCAGGTATGACACATGCTGACATGTAGGAGGAGAGAGTATTTTTAGGGAGTAAATAAAGAAAGAAATATAGAAATAAAGAACTATGTTTCAATGTGGCACAGCACAGTCATTTTTTTTTTTTAAACAAATCTGAATTTGGAATGAAGGGAAAAGAAAGCCTTTTTTAAAAGTTCAGTCTCCTATTTCCTTCCGTTGTCTTTCAGCTATGATTTACGATGTGATTATAGAGCAGAAGTGACTAGTGGGTTACATGAGCAAAATGTTCTTTCCAGGTTTTTCCAGACTTTTCTTTTTTATTCCGAGCAGCTACTCATATTCACAAAGTTTAAAAATGCCAAACACATCACCCCCTCCGCTTCATCATGGCAGCTCATGTAAATAAAAAGCTACAATTAAATTTGTCATTTTTTTGACATAGCTAATTGTTACCGCAGTCGGTGGCCTACCTGTGCGTAGGTGTGTGTCAGGAAAAGGTCTGCTGGGCTTACCGAGAGCCTGCACGCTACAGTAAAAACACCCCTAATACAAAGTGACACCTTAAATAGTCTCATTTTCTTTCAGCTTCATTTATGCAAGAAGCCCCTGAGACATTGTTTATAAAGCCTTCCAAAAATATAGATCAACCGCATAGCCATGAGTTTTCACCCTTACCTCCATCCTCCCCTTTTTCTGAGATTCCCTTTCTTTCTTTGCGGAGCTGCAACATTTGAAATGTTGTTGCTGTCACGAGTGTTTTAAATGTCACCCGGTGTCACTGCTTAGCTGGGTGTCAGGTGAGAAAGGGTACTCGCTATAAGAGCAGCGCTACCTGCCAGCTCACAAGTCCTTTTCCATACACATCGCTCTACAGCAGAGCCCAAAATAAACTGATTAATCTTTAGTTCACCTCTCGGGGGGGATATATTGTTTTGAAATGGCTCTGATTTTAGCGCCTGTGTGAGTATCGTGCGCGACGGTGTGTTCATTTACGAGCACACGCCTTCGCTCGTAAAGGTTTGTGGCATGGGTTTAACAGCATGCATCGGATGCAAGTCATTTTCATTAATCCCGTTTCTCCCCGTGTGCGCACTTTCATGCATGCACGGAAGTATTTCAGTGTGTGCAGAGCCACGAGGAGGCCCACAGCTCTCACCTTGGCTGCTCGCTCGGCTTGTTAATACCACTCTTGGGACGCCACCTCCCCTGCCTCACCCCCACCACCACCTCCCTCCTCTCCTCCTTTGGTCCAGGTGATTAGGAACTTACAAAAAGTCCCTTGTTCCCCGTGCACTTTCTCTTCATTCCCTTTCCTCCCGGCATCAAGGGAGATGAAGGTAATCCACTGACGGTTTGCCAGGTGAGGTGAACAATGGAAAAGGGAAGGAACTGGAAGGTGGATGTGATTCATCATGAAGTTCCTTTCATTTTACGGGAGTACGCCTGGCACAGCTGTTTGAAATGGCACCCCTCGCCTACAGACTTTGGGGAAGGGCGCTTTATGAAGATGCATGAGTCGGAAAACAGACTATTAAAGTTAGTGAGAGTTCATTAACCTTGTAAAAGTAGGCTCTGGCTCCCATAAAGCGCCATATTTCAGGATTTTGCCTGTCATTTTTTATCATAAGTGCTCTTGGTGGCCTGATAGTTCATTTCACACGTGACAAGCATTAAATGAGACAAAGACAATAGGAGTTGGAGCTATGCACACGTGGCAGCTAATGACTGATTTTGTGGGCTGTTTTCAAAGAGGAATTAAGCTCAGGAAGTTCATGGAGTTTTCAGCACTAACCCCTTCCAACAGTATTTATTTTTTTTTCTTAACTTAGAAACACCACAAGCTGCGTCTAAATTAGAAAACACAGAAGGTAACTGTAATCAAGTGCGTTGTTGCTGGGCTAACACCGCTAATCATGGACAACTCAGAGGGGGTCCTGAGCTAAGTGATGCGGCGCTATTGGTCCACGAGGAAGCTGTTACAGAGGAAATGGAAGCAATGAGCGAACCAAGATGGCAGCTTTGACTCAGAGACAGAGCGATTATAGTTCCTCTACCATCTGGGTAAGTCATCTGCTCTCCCATCACTGTAGACCAGGTTCTCATAACCATCATCATTACCATTTACACTGCTGGATGTTCTGATTTTTCCCCTCTGAACATCACTGTCAGAGCCGCAGCAAAATGGCACTCTATGAAAATAAACATGGACATTTTCGACAACAGAGGCCTGCAGAGTCCCATAGCAGAGTTTATGTGCACACTCACTTTTTGATGAAAGTATTTGGAAGCTTGATTTTTATCGAGCTGTTTGTGTGAATGTTGCGGAGTTTGCAGCCAGGCGCATTAGAACAGGCTTTGCCAAATTGTGGAAGGAAAATAATGACTAAATCAGAGCAGATGTATGAGCGCGCTTAGCGAAAAAGTTAATATATGCAAATCACTACTGGGCTTTATTATTTGTGAGTGAGGGGGGAAAAACAGGAAGTGTTTTCTCCACATTGCTTTTTTTTTTTTTTTTTCTCTTTTTAATGTGTGATTTCTGGTGTGTGATCAAAGCATGATCACCCTCTGGGACCGTGTGACAAAAATCCACAGCCCACAAGCAAAACAAGACTGTAATTTAGCAGCGGAGTGAAGTCTTCAAGCAGCAGGCCCACCCTAGCATCAGAAACCAAAGGAGACAAATGGTGGTCAGCATACTGGAGAGGCTCAGTGCGTCTGTGGTGCTAATCGCTCAGCCCGGCTTGACACCCCACCGCACGGCTTCCTGGGAAAACTCCCACTGCGCTGCCGAACAGCCAGCAGCTGCATCCGTCTGCGGGGAAGAGACAGAGGTTGGCCTTCCAGAGCCGGGCTTAGTCAGCAGGCTGATAAATACACACAACACACACTGGAGTCATAATGATAGCTCATGTGCACGTCTGGGTGTCAGAGCCTCAATTTGTCCACCGAGTGTGTGGGCTTTGTGGGCTTCTGCACACTGTATTTTGTGTGTCTGTCAGTGCACATGATGTGGCGACACTTTTATATTTCACCAAATCCAGTTTTCATGTTTGTATTGTGTAGTGGTGTGCTTTCTGTTTATCCTGAAGTATTTTTCTTTTTTACATTTTGTGACCTCGGACCTTTCTGTGTCATCATTTCGTGTAGCGTGGGGCCATGACATGCTGTGTAACCCTGTTTGTGACTCTTCCAATCAGTTGACACCAGTGGCGGCTGCTTGTCCTTCAGAGAGGGGAAGCTCATTGTCCGCTTACATAAAAAAAAAAAACTGTCAAGTTATTTAAACATACGTTCGGTCCTCTGTTCCTTTTTAAGAAAATGGTCAGTGACCTTATCCTACCAAGTAGGCATCTTTTCCAGGGACTGGACCAGTGTCCTCTCATTGGCCAGCAGAGCTAGGCTGCTTAGACGGCCTTGGCCCATTGTGTTGCAGGTGTAGGACTTCAGCCTTTTTAAACAAGAGATGCTCCTCTCACTCCGACCTAGCCGACAGTTTGATTGATTTAACTATCTACAAAACGATATTAAACTCAAACAAGAAATGATTAAATTATGTAACTGAAACAAGAAAACGCTGAAATTATGTTAAATTGAAACAAGGAAGTACAATGAGTGTGTTTTATTTACAGTGCAACAAATGAACGAGTAATTTCGTAGTGGTTTCTCTGATTTCACAGCAGAATGTGCGACGGTATTAAACTGAACTGTGTCAAGTGAAGGAGTAGATCTCAAAATAGCTGTCAATCAAACGGGATTCAGCCTTTCGACTGATCCTCCAATCAGCACGTGAGATTCTGGCGTCCAGCCTGGCCGAGCTCCGCCCACAGCTCCATTCACCCCAAGAGATGCCCGGCGTCCGGGGGCGGGACAACATTGTGGCATTTATCCAATTACCGTCCAGTTTTGAGGCAATGAAAAAAACTGTTCCACTCAGTCCCATTGAAGTGCATGGACGCTGAGCGTCTACGGACAAATGCACTGAGCAGAGATCGAATGAAAAACCAGAGACACAGGAATGTATGAGAAGTGAACAACATCGAGTCTGTTGATTTGTGATAAAGCTGATTCTGAACGAACTTCTCTGCGAGATGAACGTGTTCTAACACATTTGTAGTCAATGAAATGTCAACACAACCGAACGTATTTAACCATTTAATTTTTGTAATTTTAGGGGAAGCCGGGCTTCCCTTGCAGTCTATGAGAAATCACCTCTGGTTGACACACCTGCTGACGATCAGATGAAGCAGCCACCCTGATTGTCAGCCAGGAACAAAAGCCAGTCAGATGCAGACCACTCCAGACCCAGCTGAGCTTTAGGCTTGGAAGCTTCTTTCTTTTGGTTAACATTTAAGTTAATTAGGGGGCCAAGCCCGCGGGGACTGGGGGACGCGTATGCTGTTCCACAGTTCCAGCGGTGCTGTGGAACCCTGTTGTTTTTGTACAGATTTTTATTATTCATCAATATTTTTATTCTTCCATTGATAAAACTGTTACTGCAGCCTAAACCGTACATGGTACGGCGGTGCAATTTGGAGGGTTGGTCCAGACCCCTGCAGGGACCTCAGACACAAAAATGCACATATATCCACCTGCAGGGGGCGCTATAGTCAAGGACAATGCATTTTGGTCTACAACTCCCACACTGTATGTCGCACATTCAAAAACCTTACATCCTCGGATTCCCTGAATACTACTGAATCACGTGATCTAGGCCACGCCCATTTCCGCCATGACATTTTTCCGGCAAAATCGCGAAAATTGAAAAACATACTTCTTCGAACTCCGACTTGGGAGTTGGTCCAATCTATGTGAATTTTGGCACATACACTCTTCTCATGGACCTGATCCAAAGTTATCACAACAATTTGGTTCGGTTGAAAAATGTGCAAGTAATTAACGAACAAATTTGTGGAGCTAGCTAAAAAAATGCTAACTCTTACATATCTCAGTCAAGGTAAAAGCTATCAACACCAGATCTTAGATCCTTGGTTCTCATGTGACTCTGAGGGTATGAGCCTAATTTGGTGAATGTTGGCCACTAGGGGGCGCTGGAAATAAAAAAAAAATTTTATCTCCTAAACGGCTGCACCGATTTCTACAAAATTTGGTGGGCATGATGGAGGGCCCGTCCTGAGGCCATTTCTTGAAGGTGGGTGTGGCTGAAAAATGTGGGCGTGGCTTATTACAAGTTAAACAACAAACATTTCCTACAGCTGAACTGTTCTGCTGAGGGCTGTGAAATTTCTATGGACCCTATAGAATAGGACACAGATCTACCAGAGCAAAAACTGTGGATGTACTCCACTAGGTGGCGCTATAACAGACAAATACGCGTTTTTGCCTCTAACTTCCACATTTTAAATGACACATTCATAAACTTTACATCTTTATATTCCTTGGACAGAGATGAGTCTTGTGACATAGGCCCCGCCCACTTCCACTGCATATTTTTCTTTCTAAGTTGCTACATATCAAAACATACTTTTTCGAACTCCTACTAGGGTTTAAGCCCCATTGGCTTCAAACTTTGCACAGACAATCTCCAGAGGCTTCTGATCTAAAGTCATCACAATCAGCTTGCTGCTGTAAAAAATGTGCTAGTTATGAATGAACAATTTTTTTTGCTAGCTAGAAAACACATATTGTTGCATATCTTTGTCAAAATAAATGCTATCAACATCAAACTTTAGATCCTTCTTTTAGAGGTCAACCAGAGGCTCTGTACCAAATTTGGTACAAATTGGACAATAGGGGGCGCTATAAAAGGAGAAATATCAAGTCACAAAAAAGTTTGTCCGATTCGCACGAAATTCGGTGAGCATGATGTGGGTTCACTCCTGAGACCAGCTGTAAAGTTTGGTAATGATTGGTCAACGTGGGTGTAATTTATTACAACAAATCCCAGTCCCTACACATTCCTCCTTTTGCATTCCTAATGCATTGGTCCCATTCCAGTGAATGCAGGGAATCCGGCTCCAACTGTTCCTGCAGCCTAAAGCGTACATGGTAGAGTGCTGACATTTGGAGGGTTGGTCCAGACCCCTGCACGGAACTGAGACGCAAACAATTACATATGTCCACCAGCAGGGGGCGATAGAACCAAGGCATATGCATTTTGGTCTATAACTCCCACACTGCATATCGCACATTAAAAAACCTCATATCCTCAGATTCCCTGAATAGGGTTCAATCACATGGGCGTGGTCAGGCAGATGACTTTTTTTCCGGCAAAACTGCGAAAACTGGAAAACCTACTTTTTCAAACTCCTACTTGGGATTTTTTCTGATGTGCGTGAATCTTGGCATGTACGCTCTTCTCATAGACATGATACTAAGTTACCAAAAGGATTTTGTTCAGTCAAAAAATGTGAAATTTCTCAATGAATAATTTTCTGTAGCTAGCTAAAAAAATGTTAACTATTACAAATCTCAGACAAATTAAATTCTTTCAACACCAAATATTAGATACTTTGTTTACATGTCACTGTGAGGGTATGAGCCGAATTTGATGAATGTTAGCCTCTATTGGGCACTGCAAATATGTAAAATTTTTATCTCTGAAACGCCTTTACAGATTTCAACGAAATTTGTTGGGTATGATGTGGGGTCACTCCTGAGACCAGCTGTAAAGTTTAGTAATGATTGGTCAACGTGGACGTAATTTATTCCAGCTAATCCCAGTCCCACACATTCCTCCTTCCACTCTACTGGTGCATTTGTCCCATTCCAGTGAATACAGCGGCTCAGACGGTGGAATACTAACTCCAACTGTAAACCCTTATGAACGGGGCCCAGCCTCCACCAGCTCAGCCCCAGACCCACGTCCTTCGGGGCCGACTTCCGTGGGCTCTGTGGGGCCTGGGGTCCGAGTGGGCGGGGAGGCTTGGCCCCCGTTCATAACTGCTCGCAGTTCTAGTTTCTTTTAGTTTGGCCTGGGGGTGGCCGGTGGTCAAACTTTTTGTTTTAGATTTAGTTGAATAAGTTCTTTTCTGTTAGGGAGGGGGAGCAGCTTCTACATCCCTATAGGGGGTGGCCTGCCTTCCCCCTCCATTTTATTTATTTTTGCTGGCACCTCCAGGTCTTTTTGGGTTGTTGAGTTCTTTTTGGTATGCATTACATTTTGAGTTTGTTATTCCTTTAAATGACTTCTTTGCTGATTCATTTGGTTACTTTTGCCAATTTGGTTAATAAAATCCTTAAAGTCATTTAATTTCTATGGTGTCCTTTCTTTATGTTGGGATCTCCTTTCCCTTTGAGCCAACTTACTTTCCTATAGTTTGGAGACCGTAACAGTCTGTCAGTGCACATGATGTGGCGACACTTTTGTATTTCACCAAATCCAGTTCTCATGTTTGTATTTTGTTGTGGTGTGCTTTCTGTTTATCCTGAAATATTTTTCTTTTTTTACATTTTGTGACCTCGGACCTTTCTGTGTCATAGTTTCATGTAGATTCACATTATTCTCCTCACTCGGTTTCCTGACCCCATGAAAAGAACTAAGAGTTATGACTGTTTCTGATAACAGAGTGTAAAAATACAGCCAGACCACTGAACTGAGATGTATTTCATTCATTCATTTTCTGAATCAGTTAATCCTCTTGGTGGGGTCACGGGTTGCTGTAGCCTACCACGGCTACCAATGGACGAAGCCAGGGTACATCCTCGACAGGTTGCCAGTTCATCACAGGGCTTAGAGTGCGTTTATTTGTCTATCTTTGTTGAGTACAGCACTTTTATGTAACCAGTCTTAAGTACCATCATGGTGGGTTTTCACTCAGTTTGCTACTTTTAAATGAATGCTTGTGGAAAATGGTTCGTAAGAAATGTTTAAGAAAACCCAACAACTCATGGACAAGGGTCGCAAATTGGAAAAGCAATGAAACAAACTGCACAAAAACCATGAAAAGAGGTAAAACAAACAAAAAAAAAGGCTTTTTAACGGTTGTAAAAGGTGACTGAAAATCAATCAATTTATTACAAAATTTTTACAGTCAAAAGTGACAAGTCATTTAAAAGATACATTTGGCAATAGGACACCCTAGAAGCAGTCCTCATCTTATAAATGGGGGCCCTTAAACATGTGATAAGAGACATAGCTTGCATTATAATCTTTGATAAATTAAAATATTCTAAATAACTACAAACATATTTTAAACTATTTACTTATCTACCCTTAGACGTGATGAGAAAGACAATTTACATTATAATCTTTAATAAGTTAAGATGCTAGAAATAACTACAAAACTATTTAAAATATTTACCTATCTATCTAACGATGTTTCATTTCATTTTCTTTCCTGAGTTCTAAAATTTGCAGTCACCCACTGAGTCTATCAGAGATACAGATAAAACAAAAAGTGCCCCTTTAATAGTACTTAAAATGGGAGTCCCTGGTCAGGATGGGGGGGTGGGGCAAAAAGGTAGAAAAATGCCCAACTGAAAATTCTCAGTACTGCTTTGTATATTTGGGGAAATGGTTGAAAGCTAAGCGCAGATGTTAACCCTTTGGGGTCCAAATGCCCTGTGACTTAATCACATGACATTTTCAACACGTCGTAGTGTTGGAAATCGGTCATGTAGACCACTGAGGACAAATGCATATGAAAGTGCGGACTTGAAACACTCTCCTACTTTTTATTTGATGTTGATAGAGCAAATACAACCGGAGATATGAAGGTTTGCGGATTCTAATCCACAAACTGCATTAGCATTACAGGTAAGGGTGAGAATGACCCCACCTGAAGCAGATACGGAAACCGGGAGGTTCGAGGGTGAGGGGAGGGGGGAGAAAACCGTAGAAAACAGCTATGTAAAGATCTGCTTTTATGTCAAATATTTGAGTATAGTTTTAATTTATTACAATTTTGATTTTATATACCTAGTATTTGGAACCAATATTCACTTTTAAAGTCTTTGAAAAGGTTCGTTAAGCATCTTTGCGTTATTTATGGAATGAATTATATACATTTTTCAAATCAAATGTTATATTTTTTGTCTGTTTTTTGGCCTTTTGTGTTGATATAGTAGGTTAAAGTGAAAAAATAACAGGCAGATGAGATAGATGAAGTTGTGCTGAAAAAAACAAACAAACAAACATGGCTATAGTAAACATTTCTTTATATAGTGTATAAAGGCAAAATCAAAAGTACTCAAAAATAGCCAAAATAGGCTCAGACCCCTGAGGGTTAACACTTGGTCAGCACCCAGTCAACTGAACAGGGAAGCTCAATCGCCTTTTAAAGACTTCTGCTGACTAATTACAGTCAGGTGTGGAGAAACATGGCAGGTGCACCTAATAACCACTAACGACCCCTGGCCAAGAGCCTAACCATGAAAGAAAACAATTGTGGGGGTATCAGTGCCCATAACAGAAGGATTAGTATTGTACTCAAGTAGGTTACTTCAGCGTCTTTTCTTCATGGGATGCCTCAAGGGTCAGTCCAAGATCCTATTCTGTTCTCTTTACACTCTGTTTGGGTTATGGACTTAATTCAGCTACTGGTTTTCCATACCTTTACTTTAAAGGTGCCCTGCCACACAAAACTGTTTTTACTTTTTTTTTTTTTTAAATATGTTTGGTCCATAAGTGTTTGTGTTATGTAGTGAATTTGAAAATGAACCACTACCTCCTCTGTCTGCTATTGGCACTGAAAAGAAATAAACAGAGAAATCAGGTAAATTATTAAAGCTGGTCAGTTTGACGTGTTAATGCCTGAGCTCATTAGCTTGCACAGGTGAGACCACGCCCACAGAATTCGTGTAGCTCCGTGGCAGTTTTCATATACAGCAAGCTGGAGTGGGGTAAAGGGGAGGTAAACATGACAAATTCATGGGGCTCAGCTTTCCCAAGAGAGGGGGGGCGGGGGTGTGGGGCATAGAGCAGTGGAGGGGGCCCAGTGGTTAGAAGTTGTGAAAAGTCTGTGTAAGGTCCACCATACAAGAGAAACACAGAAACCGGTGGTTGGACATTCAAAGCATGGTAAGTTTCATTTTCGGTTTTCGCCAGTTCCTTTACTTCTTGTGCCAGGTACAGGTGTTAGCCAATAAGAGTCAAGCAGATTAGCATGCTATATCTTCATGAGAAATGGTGCAAATCGAGCTGAGTCTTCCAGCAGGTTTTCTATACAACATTAGAATGGATGGAAACTTGGTGACCAAGGCATTTTTTCCACAAAAAATGTTACACAGTCCATGGTAGAACTTCAGACATTACCATAAAAGTAATGAAATACATGTGACAGGACACCTTTAATAGTCTCACTACAGAGTGTACAAAAAAAAAACTATACATTTTCAAAAATTACCCCCAGTTCTGCATTTTATAATTTTTGGAATTTTCTTTTATGGATGTTGGTAGGTAGGGGATTGGTGGATTTAAAAAAATATACATATCAAATGCAGAACTGGGGGTAATTTTTCCAAAACGTATAGTTTTTTTGTTACACCCTAGGGATGGGAATCAAGAACTGGTTCTTTTTGAGAACCAGATCCCAGTAGCTTGATTCCTTGGAATCGTTTGCCTGCCTGCTTAACGATACTGCTTATCGATTCTGCCTTCGTTGTGCATGAGCAATGACGTCACGCGTACGCTGCATTGTTTTGGTCAGAACGTAGCCAACATGGCGCTGAGGCAGAAACACTCTAAAAAGACGACACCAGGTCCACTTACCTGGAACACTGTCAAAGCTTCCATGTCTTCAAAAGGGTGGAATCCCTCCAATATCCTCAAACACTTGTCCACAGCATGTGAATCATTTACAGGAATGTCACGTATTTGATACTTTACTGAGCGGCAGAGTGAACGCCGGGCCGGTTCTGGTGTGGGCAACAAACGTCGTAACTCCTCAAATACAAGTTTCCAAAGGGAAGAAGGGAAAGGAAATGAGTTGCACAACAACGGGAGACAAGCCGAGTTGAGTCAAACCGGTTCCATGTAGTAGAAATGTGGCAATAGAGGAATTAGTAAAGAGTCTTTAGTTTCACTTTCACTGTACCCCCCCCTGAACCAGGCCTGGCGTCATCTGTTATTATTATTTGTACAAACTGTATATGTTATATTTTCTGTGCACAGGTGGAAATATAAAAGACAGTTAATGCAAACACACCCGTTTGTACTCTTGTATTCCCTCACCCAATGAGAATCGATAAGAGAATCGATAAGGAATCGGATCGATAAGCAAAATCGATAATGGAATCGGAATCGTTAAATTCTTAACGATTCCCATCCCTAGTTACACCCTGTATATTTGGAATCTGATTCTCATTGGATAGCAAAAACTTTCCTTCTGAAGTACTTGTATCAGTCCCTTAGCAATCAATAAGTCTGTTAATGTCTGTTTTGAAGAACCTTGACTTTCTTTTCCTCTTTCACTTTCATTTTGATCGTCACATCAGTAATCTCATTCAGTCCCATTTTTTTTGACTGCAAAATATTGTAAAAATAATAACCTTTCTGTTAGCAAGAAATATGGAACTTTTGGTAGACACTTTAATCCTATTTTTCTCGCCTTCAGTTGGTCCAGAATGTAGCTGTCTGGTTCTTGACTAAACCTAGTCATCAATCCCACATCACAGTACCTCACCTCCCTTCACTGGCTTCGGATAAAATACAGATTTGTTTACAACATCTTCCTGATTAGATAGAAAGCTTATAGAGAGCTTATTTTAGTTGGAACAGTCTTCCCTTAATATGACCAGCTGAATTGGTTTTGTGTTGGTTCCTAAAACCTCAGCTTTATAGGACAACCTTTTTAGAATCTAAGTTTTCAGGTTTTTTAGAATGTAAGTTTTCAGTTTTGTTTTTTTTTTTTATATATAATTTAAGTTTTCAGGTTGTCTGTGTGTATCTGTTACCATGCTTGGTTGCATTGGATTTTATGTTTTAAATTATGTATATGTCGGTGAAATACACTTGGACATGTATTTGTGAAGCATTTTGCAAGAGTGTGGTTTAACAAGTGCAATAGCAATAAAAGTATTATCTATTGATACAGATATAACTTTATATTTAATGTACAATATGAAATAACCAGCTGCAAATTCACAGTCACTCCCAAAATTTCATATATGCATGGGATTTGCAGATACATTGTTAATGCTTAAAAATAATAATTGCATTTGTAGGAAAATTTTTAATGAAAGTTGGTTCAGAACTGTACAAAAATACTGTACTTCTGTCCGTAGCACTTGTAATTTGCCATATCCATCCCCACCTGCCTCCATTAAAGCTTATCCCAACAGAACAAGGTCAATTACATCAGTTTTTCTTTATTCCTGCTCTCATTTATGCAGCCACAGGTAGTTGTCAAATGATTATGAAGTATGTTAACAATTGCCCTTTTAATCCCCTTCACTTATCAACTCACAGTGTCATTTTCTCGGAGAGGTTGTGCCATATCTCAGGTAGAAGGTAATAGCAAATGTGCTAAATTTAATCATAGTATGAAGCATCCATTTAGTATTGTATAACACAAAAGAATATTGTCAGTTGTAACTTTTTCTGATATTTAACACATTCAGTAGTGTACAGCCATGGAAAAAAATATTAGATCACGCTTGTTTTCTTCAATTTGTTGTTCATTTTAATGCCTGGTACAACTAAAAGTACATTTGTTTGGACAAAAATAGCTCATAGTAGTTTAATTTCAGAGCTGATATCTATCCATTTTCCATGGTTTTCTTGATAATAACCAAAATCTCTTCAGTGCTTACATCAATATCTATGGCATTGTACTGACAAAAACAGTGCTTTTAGGCATTCCATGTTTTCTTTTCTGTCTGTTTTAGTCACATGATACATGCAGGAGTTAGTACCAAGGTTATAATAGTTTTGGATTTTTCATTATAGTTTAGTTTTATTTAGTTTTGACTTTTTTTTCTCTAATTCAGTCAGTTTTAATTCGTTTTTAGAGCAGGTTTGCTAGTTTTTATTAGTTTTAATTTTTTTTCTAAATGCTTAGTTTTAGTTTAGTTTTACTATTAATTTTAGTTTTGTCGTATCTTTTATCTTCTTCGCCGTCGTATTCGAATAAATCCCAGATAGGACTCTGCTGTTTTCTCCCAACTTTAGTCTCCATGTTTCCAGGTAGAGTGGGGATGAAAAGACGCCTAAACGACAAGTGACGAGAAGTGACGGACCATTAAATATCATATGGTGCCAGCAGCTAAAATTGCTAGAGTGAAATAAATCCATTTCATATTAATCTGACATTGACAAAAACAAAGGGAATTTTATCCATAATTTTTATCAGTTTTAGTTAGTTTTGTAAACACACAGTACAGTTTCAGTTAGTTATTGTTTTTTTTTTCTTTTAATTATAGTTTTTATTTATTTCAGTTAACGAAAATGTTTTTACAATTCTAGTTTTCGTCATTTTGTTAGTTTTCATTAACAATAATAACCTTGGTTAGTGCTTGATTGCATAACCATTGTTTTTGATGACTTTTGAAGGTCTAATAGTTTTTTCCGCAACTAAATAATAAAGTTTACTTTTACAGAAGATACTGAAGTTTTTAACTCTTTATCGGACAAGTGGCTATTTTTGGTAATTTCTGAAAATATTAAATACGCGGTTAGTCCCATGTCTCATTGAGGTCAAGAAGCATGTTGGTTTTTCTAGCACTACACAGTGATTCAGAGAGATTTTATAGAAATTTTGAATCTGTAAATAGTGAATATGAGTGTTTTTGTCAGTTTATGACCTTATAACACTTGTTTTATTGCATGTGTTTACTTTTTAGCAAGTGCTGCTTCATGGCAAGAGGAGGGAGACTGCTGTCATGGCAACTGACAAGGAGGTAGATGACAATAGTCGCTTTTCTATTGACCCTCAAATTGCGTAAATATAACTTACGCATAAAAATATACCAAATGGATAAACGACAATTTCGCCAAAAGTCTCATTTTTCGATTAAAAGCTTTGCGCTGGCAAAAGGTGGTTTTTCGGGCATAGCACAAATGGTATATCATGCAAAACTGCATTGGAAAGACCTTTTTTCGCAACTAGAATCAGGTGAATTAAAAAAAGAAGGATGTTGGCGTACGTTACAACAAGCGAACAAGAAGAAGAAACATGTCACGGAACGTGTGGACACACCAGGAAACCCAATCATTTTTTAATTTAGTACGAGATAGAGGGGTAATATATAATAATAATAAATATATCTGTAAATCAACACCATATTTACGTTTGTCGTCATGTTTATGGAATGACTTCTCGTGTCATCTTGCGATAATAAATAAACAAATCATCGTATTAGTGATTTAATGGAAAAACCAACATTACGCACTTCCGTTTTTTCGACATTTAGTGAATATCGGTAAAGTTTTGCGCAGATTTCCAATGGAAAAGCGACTACAGTCTAACAACACACTCAAGTTGGAATTTTGAATTTCAGAGTATTTCTATGAGTGCCTTACAAAGGGGTTAGCCTGTGAATTGAAACATGTGAAATGATCAAACATCATAATGAAAATCTAAATTAAATACAAAAAGGCACAAACGTTATAATTTGGGGGGGGGGGCATGAGAAAGACAGGCGGGTCATGTCTTGTGTGATCTGCTTATAAAAAGTAAGGGTGGTATAAAAACTGATTTCCATCATTTTAGTCTTACACAACACAACCTCTATGTTCTCTGGGAGCTAAAAACAAAACAATATAAATTTTCCACCAACACCCTGTGAATTACCAACAACAAACCTACCAGCTGTTACTTGGATAAATATGAATACACTTGCACAGGTTGGATGCACTGTTTTTCTATCGGCTATGTTCACATTTTTAGGCAAACAAACTCGCTCTGCAGAATAAAACGGCCACATTTCTTGGACTCGAGGTTAAAACTGTCCCTTAAGTGCGGCCAAGGATTTTCTTCATGTTCAAGTTCAGTCTCAGTTAAACGTGACTGGGATTCAGATTCATTTCGATCTGCATTTAGGAACTGTGTGTGTCCATTTTCCTACCTCAGTTCATTTCTATAGCATTTTATCTTCAACACCTGGCATGGGTTGAGTGTCTGGGTTTCTGTCTTGGCATAGGACCATTTCATTTCCAGACTCGTGGTTCATGGAGACTTTTTTAATACTCTGACAGAGGCAATTTAATCTTAAATAAAAGTAAAATTACAGTTTTAAAAAGAGTGAAGCACACAAAAGTCTACTGTGTTACAGTAATGACTTGGATTCCCATTTGGTACTTCTGTCCCACACTCTAAATGTACTAAATTACCTATAACTGCCATTTTAATTCCCCTTTACTATGTCATTCATTTTTATTTATAACTGTGCATGTGCTGTTTTCCTTTCCTTTTAACCCTTTAACAACAGCAGTCTCTCCGGTGCTGCATTTTGCACTTCACAGCATTCAAATTACTGAAACTCCTGAACCATTTACACAAAACTCAAACAGCATCTGAAAGCTGAGATACAGCACTTTCTGACACTATATAACACTTTAAGGCAGCAATGTGGGACTCTATGGCTGTTTTTCAATATCAAGAAAACAGGGTACGGTCTTGCGAACTCAACAAGTATGGTCTTGGTAAGAACAGTCCTAAGAACGCAAGTCTATCTGTAATTTAATGGCTGGTACTTGTGAACTTTCCTTCCTGTCTCTGCTGTATCTCCACCATCAGCTCCTTAACATATTCCCTTCAAATCGCCACAATATGTCACTTGATTTGATTTCAGTATATTTATAGTAATATTTCCATATCATTTATACTTTTTGTACATTTTTCAAAACTGTAATACATTTTGTTGAAAAATTACTGAGCATTTTTTCCAGAGTCAAAAGTATTTTCCTCAAAAAGAGTAAATTTGGCCTTATATTGAATAAATTTTTCTCTATATTGAGTAAATTTAGCTTTATATTGAATAAATTTGTCTCTATATTGAGTGAATTTGGCCTTATGTTGAATAAATTTGTCTCTATATTGAGTAAATTTGGCCTTATATTGAATAAATTTGGCTCTATATTGAGTAAATTTGGCCTTATATTGAATCAATTTGATTCTATATTGAGTAAATTTGGCTTTATATTGAATACATTTGACTCTATATTGAGTAAATTTGGCTTTATATTGAATACATTTGTCTCTATATTGAGTAAATTTGGCTTTATATTGAATAAATTTGGCTCTATATTGAGTAAATTTGGCCTTATATTGAAAAAATGTGACTATATATTGAGTAAATTTGGCTTTATATTGAATAAATTTGACTATATTGAGTAAATTTGGCTTTATATTGAATACATTTGGCTCTATATTGAGTAAATTTGGCTTTATATTGAATAAATTTGGCTCTATATTGAGTAATTTTGGCCTTATATTGAATAAGTTTGGCTCTATATTGAGTAAATTTGGCTTTATATTGAATAAATTTGGTTCTATATTGCGTAAATTTGGCCTTATATTGAATAAATTTGGCTCTTTATTGAGTAAATTTGGCCTTATATTGAATAAATGTGACTATATATTGAGTAAATTTGGCTTTATATTGAATAAATTTGTCTCTATATTGAGTAAATTTGGCCTTATATTGAATAAATTTGGCTCTATATTGAGTAAATTTGGCCTTATATTGAATAAGTTTGGCTCTATATTGAATAAATGTGGCTTTATATTGAATAAATTTGGCTCTATATTGAGTAAATTTGGCCTTATATTGAATAAATTTGACTCTACATTGAGTAAATTTGGCTTTATATTGAATAAATTTGACTCTATATTGAGTAAATTTGGCCTTATATTGAATAAATTTGACTCTATATTGAGTAAACTTGGCCTTATATTGAATAAATTTGACTCTATATTGAGTAAATTTGGCTTTATATTGAATAAATTTGGCTCTGTATTGAGTAAAGTTGGCCTTATATTGAATAAATTTGGCTCTATATTGAGTAAATTTGGCTTTATATTGAGTATGGAGAGCTCTACCCAAAGAGTAACTTTTACTCTTTTTAGAGAGGGACCAAATGTTATCTGAGTAGAGCAAATTTTTTTTCAGTTTGAGTTAATTTTAGTTGGGCAAATTTCCAGTCTACCATGATAATAAAGACGTATTTCTCACCTATTTTACCTCTTGGTTGTGTTCTTACATTATATCACATTAGAGCTGCACAATATACTGTATCGTTTATGCATCGTCATCATGATGTACGTGTGTGCAATAGTCACATCGCAGGTCCTGCAATGTAGGAGGCAAATGAACTCAATGTGTTTCAAGGGTACCTGACACACACTGTGCACAGTGATCCACCAATCACAAGCGTTCTTAATCAGTTTGCCAAAGCAGACCATGCTCCTGCACATGGAGTGAGTCACTGGTAACAACATAGGAAAATGAGCAACTAACAAGAGAAAATCATCAAAAATTAAGACACAACTGATTTGTTTGACCATGTGCATTGACACCACAAAGCTATTGTATCCTCCTGAGCATTTTTTCATATCGCAATATATATCGCAGGGTTAAAAAAAAATCGCAGTGTTAGTTTTTTCCAATATCGTGCAGCCCTACATCACAACATCTCGTTACAGTCATTTAGTCAAAAACATTTCTGAATTCATTTTTCACAGGAGCGGCCGTAGCATTCGACATTAGCACAAAGTACATCTAGGGAATTATTTCCCAACCAAATCTACACGAGTCACCAACCACTGCATCCTTGGTTTAAGCTAGCAGACATGAACAATACGGGTATTCCATGCGTTCTTGGTTTATGCGAACTTTCAATTGGAACATTTGTTGGGCCGTGGCTGATGAAGTTTCACGAGAACGGAAGATCAGACAAGAATGCGTATTGAGAAATGACCTATTACAAGTAGAAAGGAAGTTTGTCAGAGACTTCCACACAGCCTAAAAAAAACACCTGGAAATTAAAAAAAAAAAAATTAATAAATAAATAAATATAAGCCATATAATATAGATACTGAATGTTCAAGACTAAACATATGTTTGAGCAGATGTAAAATAGCTGAAAGTTTATTTCTGCAATTTCAAAAACTTTCATTAACACAAACAAACACACAAACTAACATTTGCCAATTTCTGACAGTAAAACGTGCTTTTCGGATGCTTGAAATAACCATCATTTAAAAAAAAAAAAAAAAAAACAGTGTTAAGTAATAATAAATAAAGTATAAATAAAAAAGAAAAACAAAACTGAACCCTCACCATGTCTGTATTTGAATAAATACCTAAAAAATATTGATACAGTATCATGAAAAGAAATATCTCAATATATTGTGGAACTGATATTTTCTTACATGTAGAAAGGAACTGTTTCACCTGGAAATAACACAAAATATGAAACTATAATATGGATACTGAATGTTCAAGACCAAAAAGCATGTTTGAGCAGATGTAAAATAGTTGAAAGTTTATTTCTGCAATCTGAAAAAGTGTAATTGTGGATATGTACAGTTGTTTCTGATAATGAATATGCTAAAAACTTCAAGTCCGTCTTATTCTTTTCTACTAAAATACACTGTTTTAAGCATAAATTATTTCTAATAACGATAACTAATGTCCAGATATTAAAAGTTAAGTTATTCCTGAAAACAAAGGTGCAAAAGAATTGGCAAAAAAGACGTTTTCTTACACTTTTATTGCAAAGAAAACATAAAGACACCTAGCTGGCCTGTTAAAATGACAGTCTTAAAAGGTTTAAATAATAATTCCAATGAAGATGAAATGAGTATGTAACCATTGAATTTCTTAATTCTGTGCAATCTTCTTCAGTTTTCCTTTAATTTATGTACGTGTTTTTTTTTTTTTCAACAGAAACACCACCAGCTGTTGTCGTCACTTTCAGAAGCCTCCTGTTATCCAAAATGTGAGCTGTGAACTTTACTTTGGGTCTGGTTTGTTGACAGGAGTTATTTCACATCAGAGGCCCAGACACGGTGAGCAAACAAGATCAAAACAGTGTCTAATATGCTAAAGTCCACTCTATTCCCTTAAATCATTTTCGTGTTGTTAATTGAGTGCATACACCTGAGAGTGAGCGATGTTTGTTTCAGTCCTCGGTGAACACCTCATGTCTCACATCTCCGCTTACCTCGCCAAAGCCGGATGCCAGCTCGTTATGCACATCCCTTGCACTCATTTGCGTGAAATCAGAAGATGAGAGGAATTAGTTCCTGTCTCTTTTACCCCCCCGCCCCCCCACCTCTCCCTTCCCCAATCCTCCTCTTCATCTTCCTCTAGGAGTGCAGATGTGGTCGGGCCTTTGAGGGCCCATCTGTTGTGCTGTCGTAGCTCTGGCCCAGCCACTGTGTCTGACTGGGGGCCAGATGATTAGGCACCCATCCAAGGCAATCCACGCAGGTAAGTCACGGCTCCAGCGCCCCGACCGGCCGTATCAAGGAGAGCCAGTGGTCTAAACACATCATCCAAAGCCCGAAGCCGAGATAAAACCACAAGAGGTTTTGCACGGATGTATACAAGATGATGATGCAGAAACAGTCGGGGAGCAGTGTGTCTGATCTGTTTTCTTGTTTTTACAAACCAGTAATGGAAGACTGTAACAGCAGAAATAACAAAAGTAAGTAGAGTAAGTCGCATTTTACAAGCTCATCATATACGTGTGTAAATTTCCCATAAAGTTGGAGTAACTGGGACTCATTAGGTCAGGGGTGTCAGGTGTTGGTTCAGGGCCCACGTGGGTCGGACCAGTAAAATTTATATATTATTATGTTATTATATGTCAACTCCAAACTTTTCTCCATGTTTTAGGGTGGAAAAAAATAAATTTACATTATGAAAAGGTTTACATCTACAAACTGTCCTTTCAAAACATGTGAATTACATGAACAAATTGAAAAAAATAAGTGTAATTTTAACAATATCAAGCCTCGGTTTATCATTTAAACATGTACATTATAACTTTCAGATCACAGTGGATCTACAAATACACAAAACATTTAATAACAGGCAGAATCTTGTTAATATTGTACTTACTTCTCTTAAGACATTTCAGGTTGTTCATATTTTTTCAGGTTATTCACATTTTTTGCAAAATTAATCTTTGTTTTAGTGTAAATACATGAAAATATTTACATTTACAAACAGAAAAATTTGGAGTTGTCATTATTTATATGTAATTATGGTAGTATTTTACTGAATCCTGCCCACTTGAGATTGAATTGGTCTGAATGTGGAACCTGAACTAAAAGGATTGTTAATATCTTAGTGGAATTTTTGCATTTCACAAATTCATCCCAAGGGCCGGACTGGACCCTTTGGTGGGCCGGATTTGGCCCCCAAGCTGCATGTTTGACACCTGTGCATTAGGTGATCATTGAAAAAGAGAAATTTTTCTGTAAATAAAATTACCGCTACTTTATGGACAACAGTGTACATTTTCTTGTAACCCAATATCTTCTATAAAGTTTCAAAAATCTTTAAAACTAAAACACACACAACTTCAAATGACCTTTTTAGATCTGAACTCGTCCAGAACTCAGCCATACAAGTTTGTTTTTTTTTTTAACCAGACATACAAATCCTTCTCAGACTATCACTTGTTTTCAGAACACAATCCAAAACCCTCCTCTTGGTTTTCAAAGCATCAGCCAGTCTGGCTCTGCAGTGCATCTCAGACATGCTGTTGGTTTACAATCCCTGCAGATTTCTCCCGTCGCAAAGGGGAAACCTCCATGGGTCTAGAACATCTTCAAAGCTAGGTTGGTCAGGCTGTTTTCAGCGTCTGTGTGTACCTGAAGAACGGAACGGTTACCGCTTTTCTTCAAAAACCAGAGTAAAGATCTGCGTTTTCAGTCCAACAAATGAGAAATGATGGATTTTCCATGTGTTTCTGTGTAGGTGTGAATAGATACACTTGGTTATATGCACATTTTAAAAACTTTTTACATTTTTTCTATTGTGATCATTTGTTATTGACAAGGGAATTGCAAAATGTTTATGTACCACCTGTGGGGATCAATACCCTCACTGCAAAAAAAAGATGACGCATGCATAGGTGAAAAGTAAAATAGAGCTACAACTGATTCATCGACTAGGTGCTTGAAGTCAATGCAAAAAGTCCCGATTCGATTAATCGACTCAAATTGACTGAAGGGAGATATTCTATTGCAGTTTCTTTGTGCTGTCGTGAAAAATTTACGGCCGCAGGTGGGAGACATCTTTGGTCCCTTTGACGCTCTTCCTCATTGTACTCTGGCATGTTGAATTTACGTCTCTGTACTCCCATCTACGTAGTGGAGTTTCGTCAACTAAATGCACACAGAGTCAAGTCAAAGTCAGAGATCGAGCAGAATTGGAGCTGCATAAAGTGTTTATTCATGCATAAAATAAACACTGAGTTGACATCCGCAGAAGCAACTGACTTTTTCGCCCTGGGAGACCATTTTTATATTATCAGCAGTAGGTTGGGTTTAGCTACAAACCATACCCATTTTTTTTTATCATATTTTGAACATTAATCTAGTCACGTCGGAAACCCCCTTTTTTAGCTTGTCTCCGATTCTACGATTTTCTTGGTGTCTGTCAGGATTGGTCAGAGAATATACATATGCAGTTGATTCCTAGAATTAATTTATCATATATTAATATTAAACTTTTTCCCAGAAAATGTAAATTATTTCCCAGAATGTCCAAAATTTTTACTCACGTGTACTTCTCTTGTACACCACGTTCGCCGAAACTTTCCATGAGCTCACATGCTCTTTCTGCCCGCCCCATTTTGTAACTTTCCACCATTTCACAGGTTCTTTCGATGGCTTCACGTGTTCGTTCTTTCGAGGGTCTCCCAGGAAAAAGGTCAGTTACTCTAGTACAATCCTCACATTACAGTAAGAATAACTTCTGGCATGCAAATGAATACAGGTTAAATACTTAATGAACACAGGTTAAATACTTTTGATTACAAATTGAATAATTTTGATTAAAATACTGATTTTTTGACACCACAGTGCGTCACAATAAGCATCTGTGTGAAACACAACAGTGGAACCAATGTTTAACAGCAGAGAAATGAAGGAAACAAAGCTTTGATTCAGGAGAATTGTGGTTAAATGATTTTTTTTAGATCACTTTGAGTCGATTAAGCGGTTGCAGCTCTAAAGTAAAACCAACCACTGACGTAACACTTGACCTTTCATCTTATTGGCCAAGAGTTTTAGGACATTTTCACACTGCATACCCGAGTCACACCTTTCCTGCAGACTGGGGCACCATAAAGGGGGGGTATACATGACAAATTCATGGGGCCCAGCATTTGTGGGGGGCCCATAGAGCAGTGGAGGGGGGTCCAGTGGATACAGGTTAGAAGTTGTGAAAATGTTGTGTAAGATCTGCTGTATTATAGAGGCATAGAAGTCAGGAATCAGACATTGAAAACATGTTAAGTTTCAGTTTCGTTTTCACGCCTGCATAAGTTTGGTTAGTTATGGACCGCACGCCCACGTACCCCCCCCCCCCCCCGGATAAGATACTGAATTTTACTGAGTATGAGTGAGTGTTACAGGACCGAAACAGTAGGTGGCGGTGTGGAAGGAATTTTGTCGCTATTCAACAAATGCGGAAGTCAGAAGAAAACAAACCCTTACATCATCAGCTGAGTGACTGTTCTGTTCATTTGTCTACAATGGCGGCAATAGTTTTCCAACTGTTAGCCTGTTTGAGACAAAGTGAAAAAGAGCGACCTTCGTTGTCCCTGATATATCACTGAGTGGTTCGGTTGATAAGACGAGCACGTGTCGTATGGATCCGAGGCTTTTTCAGGAGACAACAGGAGCACCGTCTACGGTCTCGTGGTGATTAGGTCATGTCCGTTCTCGGGCACGGAACAGTTTCATGCTGCAACGTACCATACTGTAGTCCACACAGTCTGTACCCAGGACTACCTTCTCAGCTGGACTTGGGTACGGTACTCGAGCATTGAATGTTTGCATTGACACTGATAAAATTAAGCAGACTTTGGGGTCAAACTTGGGGTCAGATTTGGACTCGGGTACGCAGTGTGAAAGCGCCCTTAATCCCGAGTACTAGAAACCTTCCATGACATTATGTACACAACTTTGAAATACTTTTTAGAGGTTTTGAAATAATTTAATGAAAATGAAACTAGTTTGCCATATATTTCTATCCACTTTCGTACTAATACATGTTCATATTTGCAGCATTGGTGAAAAGGGAGGAAGGATGAAGCAACATCACATGGAAATGTTCAGATAAAGTACAGTTCCACTGTTAGGTTTGTCAATTGCCTTTCTACTCTGGAGTAGATTCATTTAAGTGGAAAATATATAGGAGGACCTTTGTCGTCATAGTAACAATGGTAAACATGGTTAAAGCTAAGAAAAATGTGCTTTCCATCACTGTTATCATGTAATATATATATATATATATATAAAATATATGAAAGGTACTAAGACCACCACAGCCCACAAGGACAAAAACTCAACTTTCTGGTGTATCACAGGAAACTAGCGAGCACATCTGAAGCTTTTACAGCTGAGAGGATCTCCTCAGCGCAGCCAGCGACACTAATACAATCAAAACTTAAACTGTATTAGTATTAATGCTGCGTTTTATTGTGTTGAGCTATTTTATCCTTTTCCTTCCAGCTGTGACCATTCGAAGCATTAGTAACCAAAAACACATTATTTATCATCATAAGTACTAAATAGCCAAATGACAGGCTAGTCGGAATAACAAATGAAGGGGCTGCAAGAAAAATTAACAAGCACCAGTGACCTTGTTGTGTCAGAGGGAGAAACTTTTATCCAGTCGCTTCTATTGTATTATTTTTGATTTGAGAAACAGGATGTTTATCACTTAGTTTTCATTTGTAGCTATTGAGTTTTGGTGGTGGTAACGTACGGTAGACAACGTACATCAGAATCTGCATCTGTCTGCTTCTATATATGTTTATTACTGATTTTTATAGGTGCTCTTTCATCCTATTCAGTTACTACTATTTTAACGTTTGCTCCTTTTTAGCCAGATAAGAAGCTACAACGACTAAAAAAAGAAAAATAACAATTGACCATTACAAAGCTGTCAAAAAACTGTTTTTCCTGATCTGACATGACACTAGAATAAAACCCAGTTTGATCCGATCCTCCTGACAAGACAGAAATCACCTTTGGATAGAGTTTTCACTTCGGTCTTTTGCACCCAGAGGTCATGTTTCTGTAAATCATTTCAAAGTTTCACATCTCAACATCCCTCAGAAAAGGTTTTACACTCACTGGAGGTGGTTTTTGCCTTTTTCAAGAGTTAATGTGCATGACAATATAGAAACACATTGCACTTTCTGAACATTAAAGGGTCAACTTCTTTTGTGTTTGAAGTGCCCACAACCTGATTTTCACAGGTTTCCGACAAGCGCTTATTGTTGCTGTGGTGACAGAAGGTCACTTTACATTACTTCATTGTTCATTACCGGCTTAAAAATAAAACTTTTGAGATATTACTGCAGTTAGATTTCTTTTAAAGTGTGTATGTTTTTGTGAACATAACATCTGCTGACAATTTATGAAGCTGGACTTTTAATTTGTAATAATACAACCAATGGCCCTGTAAGTTCTATCAAGAATCAGTAAGTTTAGTTTGTGAGGTTGTCAGGTTCTGCCGCCATGTTAGAGTCCTGTGGTCTTTATGGAGGAGATCAATCTCCCAATAGAAGTGGGTGGTACTTTCACTGGAGCAGAACTCAACTAATTAAATGAAAGTCCATACATGACTTCCTTTTAGTACTCAATAATAACTATATTGATATCTGTAACCATTTCCATGTTATAAACCATCAAAATATGGCCCATTAAGAGTAAAGGCGAGTTTTTAATATTTCAGAAATCTACATTGGTCAAAACTGTGAACAACCTTTGTAGACATTATCCCAAGGAAAATACATATAAAATTTTAAATGAATCTGACCAGTTGTTTTGGAGAAGATTGTTAAAATCTAGACATTGGTGACCTTGAGTTAGACCCTTCAAAGTCACTCAAGGTCAAAGGTCATGGTCCCAAATGAAAGTCCATATATGACTTCATATCAGTGCTCAAAAGTAAATATAATGATATGTTTAACCATTTCCATTTTATCAGTCATTAAAATATGGTCCATTATAAGTAAAGCCAGATTTTTTTTATATTTCAAAATTTCATTAAAAAAAAAAAAAAAATCTAATTCTCAAAACTATGGACAAATTTGTAGATATTGTACAAAGTAAGGTACATATAAAATTTTAAATTAATCCGACTGATAGTTTTGTAGGAAAACATGTTTGAAGAAATTAGACATGCCAGACACAGTGCCTTCACATTAACTCATAAAAGGGCCTTATCAGTCAATCATACATACATGTTTAATGTATGTCAAAATTCTGACATAGCATGGAGTAGATCATGGGACTGATTCAGGGATTTGTTTAAGACTACGTTCAGAAAGCAGGTCTTAATGCACAATTTGGATTTTTTTCTGAAATCCGTTTTTTTTGTGTGTGTGTGTGCTCGTTCATATTACACATTAAATGCGACTTTATCAGTTTTAGTATGAACTGAATGCACAAAAGAGGTCCTGACATTAGGCACGCACTGTGTTTACGGAAGTAAATATGTTTTTCTCACTGCTCCTACTCTTGGGACACACAATTGAGACGTTTGTCGCATTTCAATGATATAAAGGTCAGATAAATGCAACCTGGCCCTTCAGACTGAAGCAGCATTTCAGAATATCAGATACGTATTGGATTTAGGATCACATATGAAAGTGGCTTGGATCGGATTTCAAAAAGTCGGATTTGTGCTGTTCAAACTGTCTTTAAAGGGGTCATATTTTGCTAAACCCACTTTGATTAGTCTTTGGTTCATTTATTTGTGTATTTGGACCCTAATAGTTGCAAAAGTTTGAATTTGAACCCTCCAGATGCTGCAAAGCTATCTTTATATAAATTTTGGCAAAAATCGAGTGTATTTCTACAACCCATTTTAATTCCTGCTTAATTTGTTGCATTTTATAACTAGTTATATCACGACATTTGCACATAAAAGGTCAAGACTTCCGATGAACATTTGTCAGTGTACGACATAATTGTTTGTCACCTGCAGCGGCTGTAGTAAAAACTGAAAATATGTCCAGACTTCGAGGCTATTACCTAAAATGTTCAGTTGTTGGTTGTATTAACAAACACAAGAGGCTGAAAGGGACAGAGCAACACAGCCAACAACCTGGAGGGGGTGGGGTCATGTGCATTTAAAGGGCCAGCGCTCAAAATGACCTTTCTGGTGTCATTACTCAGAAATAGGGTTGAAGATGGACCTGTGGAGTTGAATTAATGAAGAATTCAGTCCCAAACATAGCATTTACAGTTTATGTAGACCACAGGGAAACATTTTAAAATGTAGAATTCCATTTTTAAAAAGCAAAATATCACTCCTTTACAGAAACAGTTCACACATTTTATATTGTCTTCTGTTATTCACAATTATCCTACACGATATTCAAGCAAATTGTATCTTCCATACTGCCGAACTTCTGTCAGTCAGTACTCTGTAAAATATCGTGGCTCACATCTTTGGAATAATCTACGACCTGAACTTCAGTCAACATCTTTATCATTATTTAAAAAAAATTTAAAAAGATTTAAAAAAAAATCTGAAAAGGACTCTGTTTCAGAAAAAAATGCAAGGCTGTATATCATTTGATTTGTGTTTTTATTGTTTTTACTTTTGTTTATTATTTCAGTTATATCATATGTTTTATTATTTTTTCTCATTTTATGCCTGTTTATTTTTATTTTATTTATTTTTTTGTTTATTTATTAGGTATTCACATAAGCCTTTTTTGGCTTCTATCCTCTCCTGCACAATTATGTTACTTGTTTGAATATTGTTGCTGTTTTTTTTTTATTTTCTCTTGCTGTTTTATGATGTGCAAACAAATAAAATAAAATAATAATAATTTTTTTAAAAAATTAAAAAAAAGGGGGAAAAAAAAAATTGGATTTGGGGCACATTTGCCTATAGTCTGAGGTAACATGTATAAATGCTCACACAGTAAAGCTTCCAAAACCTAATGGATGCTGAGGACGTCAACTTCTTTCATAGGATCATAGTAATGTTTCAGTGTAAGATCAATGGAAACAGTGATAATAAATAACGTCTGCACTACTGTTGATGGCATTGATATTCCAAGTTCTAAAGAAAGAAGATGTAAAGAAAAGCACTGAGGGCTTTAATGGCACAGACTGCAGGCGCTGTAAACCTCATAGGAGTTAAAAAGCAACAGCTACCTGGCACTAACTCATGTGACCGATCAGCTGACTGATCCCCACCGTCCTGAATGTTTCGATATTCCCTTAAGGCACAAAAATATTTCTGGTACTAACAAAGACACAACAGGTGGCGTGGGCTGATGAAAATACTATTCCTCTGTGATGTCCATGAAAAAGAATCAGCCAGTGAAGCAAACAGCAAAGAAACAAACCCTACTTCCTCTACTATGCTTATTCCAGCCATGTTAATAGAGTAATTTTAGGATTTTTTTTTTTCAAATGTTTGCTTCCTATTCGCTTGATATTTTATGGAAACAAGGCTATTGAGGGTTTTTAGTTCATCTTCATACAGAAGAAGGTAAGTTGTGGCATTTACCTCACAGTTTTATTCCTTATTATCATCCCTTAAATATGCTTTTTTTCGTCTTCCTAGTTTCTTTTGTATTTAAATGCCAGGTTTGACCTAAATACTATGAGTATTCTATTAGCAGAAAACTACACACCTGTGCAGTGCTTCCATCAGTGTCATCCACAATTAAAAAATATTCAAGATTTTTCCCTTAGTAAATTACATTTGTGAGGAAATTAATCCTCAAAGACCCAAACAGCCACTGGCAAACAAAAGCATCTACTGATCTAAAATGTTAAATGTTATTGAACCAGTAATCCTCACAACTCATGTAAATAATACAGGTAAAATGCAGTTTCTCATTTGTTCACAGTCATCAGATATGACCCATTTGGACGTTCAGAGGCTCCGTAGTGAACATGGAAACACCGTCATCTTCTACAACATTGATTCACTAGTAAAACCTATGGAGTTTGACAAATGACAGTGGATAGATATGCTTGTTTTTATGTTCAGTTATTGATATTTTTGCTGAAAAAGTCACTTTTTCTTTAGTTTTCTCTGTTTTAATATAATAACTCTATATGATAAGTAAATTAAATATAGGAAAACACCTGATTTTCAATGAAAAATATAAAATGCAAAGGAGGATATTATAATAAATGGTGCTATATACTTAATAAAGGTTAAATAGACAGAAAATTTAAATTTTTGCCACAAAAGTAGCACTGAGTCTTTATTGGCTAAATTTCTACTAAAAAAAGCTTTTTCCAGGTTGGTCTTTAACCCATAAAGACCCAGCGCTATTTTTGCAGCAGGCCCAAAGGATTTTTTTCCTCTATTTTGAACTTTAAAGTGATTTGCCTCCATTTATTCTAATATTATGCTCAGTATTTTGTATTCTTAAGCAAAAGTCATGTATTTTTCAATATTTAATTTACTGATCATGTAGACATCAAATTAATTTTTCTCTATTTTTAGCCTCTTTTAAGTGGTTTATCAACATTTATTCAGTATAATGCTCTGTATTTGGCATTTTTCAGTGACAATCAGGTATTTTCCTATATTTAATTTATTGATCATGTAGATGTTCATAAAAGCTCAAATTAAAGTTGAGGGTTATTATAATAAAAACAGTGAAAACAGAAGAAAAAGTGACTTTTCTATTAAAATATATCATTAACTAAACATAAAAACAAGTGTCTCCATCCACTGTTATTTATTAAACTCCATGGGATTTACTGGTGAATCAAGGTTGTAGGGGATGATGGTGTTTCCACGTTCACTACGGAGCCTCTGAACATATCTGATGACCATGAAAAGATGAAAAACTGCATTTTATAATAATTATTTACATGCATTAATAGGATTAGTGGATCAACAGTAGGGATTGGAATCAAGAACCGGTTCTTTTTGAGAACCAGATACCGGTAGCTCGATTCCTTGGAATCGTTTGCCTGCCTGCTTAACGATTCTGCTTATCGATTCCGCCTTCGCCATGCATGATGACGTCACGTGTTGCATTATTTTGGTCAGAACATAGCCAACATGGCGTCAAGGCAGAAACGGTCTAAAAAGACGACACCAGGTCCACTTGTAACACTGTCAAAGCTTCCATTTCTTCAAAAGGGTGGAATCCCTCCAATATGTTCAAACATTTGTCCACAGCATGTGAATCATTTACAGGAATGTCACGTATTTGATATGCTACTTAGCAGCGCTTGTGGATCTATTGGCAGAGTGAACACCGGGCCTGGTTCCGGTGCGGGCAACAAACATCGTACCCCCTCAAACACAAGTTTCCAAAGGTAGGGGAAAGGAAATGAGGTGCACAACAATGGGAGATGGGCAGAGTCGAACTGGTTCCACATAGTGGAAATGTGGCAATAGAGGAATTAATAAAACGTCTTTAGTTTCAGTTTCACAGTAAGCCCACCCCCACCCCCCAAACCGGGTCCGGCATCATCTGTTATTATTATTGGTACATATTGGAAATGTTATATTTTCTGTGCAAAGACGGAAATATAACACACCCATTTGTACTCTTTTATTCCCTTACCCAATGAGAATCGATAAGAGAATCGATAAGCAAAATTGATAATGGAATCGGAATAGTTAAATTCTTATTGATTCCCATCCCTAATCAACAGGTATTTAATTTTTTTATATCAGTAAATGATTTTGGTCGCCAGAGGATGTTTGGGTGTTTATGGGTTAAACTTTACTTTTTTTCTCTTTTATACAAGTAAGAGCATTCGGAAACCATGTTAAATTAGGTAACACTGCTGTGCTGACATGTTTACAGCACTATTTATTAGAACTAAATAAATAACTCAAAATAACACAAATCAACAAAAAAAACCCTTTTCCCTTGGTGTACACCTCCATGCAGCTCCTCATGGGGAGCCTTTGCTGTTCCCATGCCAGGTGAGATATATTATCCCCATGTCACCCTGAACTCCAATCTGGGAGTCTGATCTGTCTCGTCCTGCTCCTCTGGATGTGGAGCAGCTTCAGTCTGAGGTCCTTCCGGATCACCGAGCTCCTCTGGGAGTCACAGAGAGAGAGGCCGGTGTCCCTGCAGAGAAACCTCATTTGGGTTCTCCGTAGCGCTCCATCACTGTGAGCTGCCGGGCGCCGGCGAGGGTCAGCGTGAAGACTGACGACTCACTGCAGAGCCTTATTCTGCTGCTGAGAGCCATGTTTAATGCACGATTAAAACAAGGCAGCTGATTAATCTTGCAGTTCTCTGATGAGATTTGTGAACGCCACATGAACTATTTAGTGCTGACCTGGAGGGCAAACCATTTTTACAGAGGGATTTTACACAGTTTGGCAAATAAAGCTGAAAATAATGTCAAAACGACCAGTCCACCAAATGTGAAGTAGCTGTGAAAAATACACCTGGACAGTCATCTTCTTTTGTAGTTATGAAGGCCAGATAAGTATTGTGTCCTCTATTCTCAGGTATAGGTATGCTATTGATTTGACATTGTCAGAGCTTTATGTGCAGTTAAAACCTTACCATGTCCAATCTTTTATTCAGTGTGTAGCGAACGCTTTATATTCCCCTGAATTGCTGACAGTAAATAGCTGGACTTAAGTCAACACAAATGCACTATTGTATGCTTTTGCTTCTTTTTTTTTTTTTTTTTGTAACTTTTACTTTGAGTTTTTCCAAAGCATGTCCTTGACAGTTGACAGTAAAGGTCTGAAATAAACAGTAGCAACAAAAATGTGTCTTCTTTTATTTCACTTGGAGCAAATCTGGACTGTAGTTGAATCCAGGTAACGAGAACTGTGGTTTGTGTGCTTCATTTTGTTTGGTGTTTTTGATGAAGACATGGTAAAGTGTTGTTTCTGTTTTATATAGATGGGGACAAAAATACAAAAACAAAAATGACTCATCCTTATGGTCAATAAACCTGTGTGAACTTTAGACGTGCTGTCCTTGGAATGCATATTAACACTTTATCAGGTAAGTGACTACTTTTGGTCATTTCCACACATATTACAAGACAGTGACTGCACCAGTGGAGCCACAACACGTGCGGGGGGGGGGGGGGGGGGGGGGCACCACCACCCAACCCCCCACTTTATGGGCTAGCCCTCTACGCCCAGTTTCACCAATGGCACGTCACAATTAGGCCAGGACCCCACTGTGCTGACAGGTCTGTCTCTCCGTCAGTGGAGACCGAACAGGACAGGTTCTAGCGCTGCACACACACACACACACACACACACACACAAACAACACTGTTGTGACTGGACTCCTGAACATAAGCACTGATGTGGAGGGTTTTCTATCATGCCCATGGGCTTAAAAGTTTTCATTCGCCGTACAGAGCGACATACAGAGAGAAGCTATTTATTTCACTAATAACACAGTTTTCCACTGATAAACAACAACAAAGAAATACCTATCCACCCTTCTGTGTGGAAAAATACCAACTTCATACTCATGAGTACTGCAGTTCATTACATACAGGGTGGGGAAGCAAAATTTACAATATTTTGAGGCAGGGATTTAAAGACAGTGTATGACCAATTAGTTTATTGAAAGTCATGAGAATTTATTTGCCACAAGAAAATTTACATAATAGAAAATGTTTTTATTCTATGTGTCCTCCTTCTTTCTCAATAACTGCCTTCACACGCTTCCTGAAACTTGCGCAAGTGTTCCTCAAATATTCGGGTGACAACTTCTCCCATTCTTCTTTAATAGTATCTTCCAGACTTTCTCGTAATAGTTTTGCTCATAGTCATTCTCTTCTTTACATTATAAACAGTCTTTATGGACACTCCAACTATTTTTGAAATCTCCTTTGGTGTGACGAGTGCAGTCAGCAAATCACACACTCTTTGATGTTTGCTTTCCTGATTACTCGTATGGGAAAAAGTTTCTGAAAAGGTATGGATAATAGTGTTAGGTATGATTATGACATCAATATATGTTTGGTTTCAAAACAATTAACGTAGTGCCTGCTGAGAAAAAACAACTAAATGTTCACTGTAAATTTTGCTTCCCCACCCTGTACGTTCTTATTTCTGTTTTCAAAAGACAGACTTTTGCTGCAAAAGCTACTTTTTCCACTTGATTTTATGATTGTGATTTAAAAATATGCATCGACAACCCCACACACACACACACACACACACACACACATACACACACTCCCTGTTCCAACTCGCCTTTTGCCAGAGATCCCCCCTGGTCCATGCATAACTCACAATTTCACCTGACATCCATTCAACAACCCCCACAGCCCCCCCACCTCTAAAATGAATCCGGCGCTGCTGGACAGTAACAGTTCCAGTGAGGACAGTGAGTCAACAATCTCAGGTCCAATGTGGTCTCCAGGGTCTGTACGGTCCACCTCTGCATGAACAGTGAGTGTACCTGCTTTGTTAGTAGGTACATGAAGTACATGAAGTAATAGTACTACTGTAAGGAATGATGTTCAAAGGGATAATGTGGATGTGGACAGGTGTCTGGGTCAGCACTTATGCTGGTCTAATGTTCTAATGTTCTAATGTTCTAGAAGGGCCAAGAGGAGGATCATTACAGAGTCCACAGCCCAGGATTTCCGTGCCCTGTTTAACCCTAGTCTTCTTAATGAGTGTCCCGATGTTGATGAGTTTATCCAGTGCTTTGCCACACACTGCAGCTCTATTCTTGACCAGGTGGCTCCCGTGAAAACTAATGTCACTCGTAAGTGGTCTTGTCCCTGGATAAATGAAAACATCTTAAACCTAAGGAGAACTTGTCGCAAAACTGAGCGTCTTTGGAAATCAACCCAGTTGGAAGTACACAGGTTACATCTTAAAGATCTCATAACCTCATTAAATAAAATGATTAAGGAGGCAAGATCCAGCTACTTCCACAAACTTATAGCCACAAACAAGAAAAACCCCAAAGTAATCTTTGACACAATCCAGTCCATTGTGTCCCCTGCTGTCCCTGCTGCCCCTGTGCTCTGTAAAGCTGACAGCAATGACTTCCTAAACTTCTTCACAGACAAGATCAGGGATATTAAACACAATATCCCACCACCCTCTGGCCGTCTGACCCTATCTGATCCCCCTCTGCAAACCTGGTCCTCTTTCGACCCTGTGACACTGGAGGACATCTCAGCACTTTTATCCAAAACGAAACCCTCCTCCAACTCTGCAGACATCCTCCCCCATAAGCTCCTTGTCGGTGTCTTTGACACTATTGGACCATGGGTCACAAAGTTTTTTAACCTGTCGCTCTCAACTGGTTTGTTTCCCAGCTCCTTCAAACAGGCCATCATAGAACCTAAACTAAAGAAAACCACACTGGACCCCACAGACTTCAAAAGCTACAGGCCCATTTCAAAGCTCCCCCTATTGGCCAAAATCCTTGAGAAAGCAGTGTCTAAACAACGTACAGCTTTTCTGGAGACACACCAGATCTATGACACTTTTCAGTCTGGGTTTAGACAACGCTACTCAACAGAAACCGCACTATTAAAAGTGTCTAGTGACATCCTGATGGCGGCTGACTCCGGGAAATCCACGGTCTTGGTCCTGCTAGATCTCTCCTCGGCCTTTGACACAGTGGACCATACCATAATGATTGAGAGACTGAGGGACCTGGTAGGGATGTCAGGTCATGTGCTAGACTGGTTCTCCTCTTACCTGACCGGCAGAAGCTTCACTGTGTCAATAAACAACTTCCAATCTGACTCAGCGGATCTACTGTGTGGTGTGCCCCAAGGCTCTGTCCTGGGACCAGTCCTATTCTTACTCTATGTCCTCCCACTTGGCCACATTATCCGACAGTACAGTGATGTCTCCTATCATCTATTCGCGGATGACATCCAGATATACTGCTCCTTTAACTCCTCTGAGCCCCACAAACTGAGTTCCTTAATCAACTGCTTGTCAGAGCTGAAGCAGTGGCTAAATGATAACAGCCTCCAGCTGAACTCCAGCAAAACTGAGACCCTCATCATTGCCCCGGATAGTGCAATCCCAGGGATCAAACATCACCTTGGAGACCTGAGTTCCTCGGTAAAGACAAAACTGAGGAATCTGGGTGTCATCTTTGACCAGGACATGTCTTTAGAATTCTACTCCAAACACCTAGTCAAAAACTGTTTCTTCCACCTACGCAACATCTCCAAACTCAGATCTATGGTGTCCACAAATGAGCTCGAGATGATCGTTCACGCTTTCGTATCTTCTCGCTTAGACTACTGCAACAGCCTGTTTATATGCTTAAACAAGAAGGAGCTGGCCCGTCTACAGTTTGTCCAGAACTCTGCTGCCAGGCTCCTGACCCGCACAAACAGGAGAACCCACATCACTCCCATCCTTAAATCTCTCCACTGGCTCCCTGTTCTATATCGTCTTCATTTCAAAATTCTTGTGCTAACTTTCCGGGCCCTACATGGCCAGGCCCCTGCATACATTGCTTCCCTGATCCAGCCCTACAGCTCGACTCGTAGCTTGAGGTCTTCAGGACAGCACCTGCTGATGGTTCCACGGACCTGTTTTAGCACACGCGGTGACAGGTCTTTTAAAGCTGTGGCACCACGTCTATGGAATGACCTGCCTCTACACCTACGGTCCATGGACTCTGTAGAGAGCTTTAAGAAACACCTCAAAACCCTCCTGTTCAAAAAGGCTTTTTAGTCTCCCACCTGACCCCGGACCACCACAGACTGATTACACTCTATGTATTCATCATAATGTACTCCATGTGTCATCCCCCCCCCCAGTCTCTCTATATCTCTATCGCTCTCTCTTTTCTCCTCCTTTACTCTCTCTCTCTCTCTTTAACCCCAACTGGTCAAGGCAGACAGCCATCCTTCAGGAGTCTGGGTCTGCTCGAGGTTTCTGCCCGTTAAAGGGAAGTTTTTCCTCGCCACTGTCACCAATCACAAGTGTTTGCTCCTGAAGGATTCTGTTGGGTCTCTGTAAACTTAATTTGATTCTGATTTGAATTGATAAAGCACTTTGTGACTCTGTCTGTGAAAAGTGCTCTATAAATAAAATGTACTTTACTTTACTTACTTTACTTTAAAATACATGTTCTTTTCACCTGACGTGTTTTTCTTGTATTATTTATATTTACTGCTTGGTTTTTTGTTTTGCTACATACGGGTAAGGAACCAAATATGGTAACTTCATTGACCTTGATTTTCTACATGACAATAAAACTTTTAGAAAAATTTCACAAAAGCAATAAAGTCTTCTTCTGTCCTCCAATAACACACTAAGGTTGAAATGTTGAATTTCAGAGTATTTCTATGAGTGACCTATAAAGAGTTTAGAATTGAACATACACAGCATCATCCAATGGGGTCAGCGGTAGCGTTACTGTCGCCCATAAATATGAATCCAATTAGAATTACTGCAAATCATTCGACAATCTAAATATTATTAGTTATATGACAGGCTCAAATTCCTGTTTTCTGTTTCTCAAATTTAAAGCTTTCTTCCCTGAGTTTGACAAACAATCTGTGAAAAATGTGTTTTTTTTTCTATCATGATAAAAGTGGTTTTGACCACTCATAACATTTTGTTTTATCCAAGAAAAGATCCCTTGAAATTACTAACAAAATAAAGAAGTCATACAAAAAAACACGTAAACAAAAATAAGAGGAAATTTGTTTGTGTATTGCTTCCTCCTGCGAGGGACATTGTGTTATATTTTGGTCTCACGAGGCAAACTCCAGTCCGCCTTTCATTTTGTTCTTCCATCAGCCACCCCAAAGCTCAAGGTAGCCTGGAAGTGTTTATTCAAAATACAAAAAAATAAAAAATATTCATATTCATTTGCACGTAGGTAAGCAACAAGCACATCACCAGAAAAAGCAAAGCAAAACGACCCCTGAAGTTGCCTCCTGCTGTCGCCCTCTGGCAACTTCATCACCAAATCAGCTCCAGACGAAGTGATCGATAATGCACAAGGTTATTACAGGTTTGTGGTTTGACGGGTGGTCTTCAGCTAAATCCACACCCAGAGGCTCATCTCACAACCCCTCACAAATCTGGATCTGCCGGAAATGTTCAAACTACAAGACACCAACATGGATGTTTAACTTCCAACCGGCAGCAGTTGCTTAGAAAATGCAGTTTTTCAGAAAAGATTTAAGCGGCGTAGATGCGTTTATGTTAATACTCTGAAATACTATATCCGCTTGTCTTTTCTTTGGATGGAGGTGCGTGCGATACATAGGCAGAAGCACAGATTATGCATGAATCTGAAATTGCCACCTTAGTTATCTTTCCTTGGCTCAAGCACATATTTACCGTCAGATAATACAAACAATAATTCACGGGTAAACATCTTGGTTTACAGTGATTTCAGCTCCATTTTATCCTTTCTTATCTGAATACAGAGGGGGTGGAATATTTTTCCGGCTTTTGTCGGTGGTTGCCGTGTGTGTAGAAAAGTGCGATCATTTTCATTATTCCCAGTGAATGCACCGTCTCTCCACTGTGACCTGATTTGGCACCACCCCTGTCGAATGGGGCCCCGAACACAAAGGTGGTGATGCTCGTGCATTTGAGGGTCTCTTTGTTAAGCCAGTGGGAGTTTGATTTGCCACGGGGTAAGAAAAGGAGGCTCTCCAAAGGGAATGAGATTTCTGTTTTGATTGCCCTTATTGCAAAGCATAAGCTGCGAACGGATCCAAGGGGAACTGAAGAGGTCAGGCTGCCTGATCAATACATGAACGTTCACACTAAATGTTGAATATGTATGGAGGCATTTCCCCATACGGCTTCTATTTCCCTCTTTTATTTCCCTGCTGAATGACACATTTGATGCTGTGCTCCAGTGCTACTCTGAATTCCTCGGTAAATGATTTGATTTGGAGGTGAGAGATGCATGCTAGTTAGAAAACACCCACATCAATGCCAGTGTTTACAGTAGCTGAAGCATCTCTTATTGATTGAGATACTTGTACAAAATGACATCACTGGGAAAAATGTTATTTGTGTGGGATGAGTATTACTTGGGCGCATCTAGTAGTATATAATAATTAACCTGTTGTTAAGCCCCTCCTACAAATCACTTTTATCCAATCCTACATTGGCAACCATAATGATGCACAGGTCTGTCAAGCTTTCAGACTATTGACAGGGTTTCTGCAGGTATCAGCAAATCTAATTTAATGCTTTTTAATGCCACTTTAAACAAATGTAATGTCCAACTGCAGATACGGTTCATATACAGTTTTATAACAGTTTACCGTCGACAGGCTTTAACCACTTTCTGAATAGTTACCTCTGCCAGGAGGTATTGTGATCACTTTGCTTTGTGTGTTTGTTTGTTTGTTTGTTAGCAACTTTACAGGAAAACTATTCCAACCATCTTTACCAAATTTTACCCACAGATAGGCCTAGGCCCTGGGACCAACCCATTAAATTTTGGGCCAAGTAGGCCAAAGTTCTAGGTCACAGCAAGGTCACAAAATCTCCAATTTTCCTATCTCTCATCATTGAGCAATTTTCGAAAATTCATAAAAAATTCAAAACAACTGATTAGCCTCCAATTTGATCCACCCATAGCTTATAACAATATCTTGTGTCTGGCACAAAATTTTCCACATCCACTGTGGAATGTGGACTCTGGACATTTCAATTTAACATTGAAAATCCCATTTACGACACATTTTTCAATATAACTCAACAAATATTGATTGGAATTTAATATAATTTGACATACACATGACTGGTACCAAGCTTCAACTTTTTCTGCTGTATGGAACAACCTGGAAACTGTTTAATTTAAAAAGAAATAGTCGAGCCACACGTGCACACCGTTCGGGTTGCTTGGCGAAGGTTTACGTTCTTTGAACACTTGTTCCTCTTCCAAACGCTTCTGCTGAAACCTGCATTGTCACATTTTTCCAACATTTGCTAATATTTCCTCCGCTATGTCACCACAGCATGGTCACGCTCACAGCATGTTGCATTCCAAGCATCCAGTGTTGTGACTTCGTGCGTCGGCCATACACAATAGACAATTAAAGGGTTCTGCTAGTCAATCATCACACTATATATCCAATCAAAATTATTAAATGTTTATATAATCAAAATAAATTGTGAATAACAATGCTTTTTTTTCCCATCAATTGTATTTAATTTTTTAATGCCTCTAGACATCAAATTTAATGCTTTTTAATGCCATTTAAGGCCTTAATTTTCACAAAATCTAGTTAATGACTTTTAATACTTTTTAATGACCCGCAGAAACCCTGAATGAAGCAGTGTGTGAATGGAGCTCACAGGTATAAACATTTCTATATTTACTCTCTTGATGTCTTACCAATGATTAATGTGTGCTATTTATCAACTAGAGACATTACACTATTGTTTTCATCTGAAGTTAAATAATAATTAATCATAATTTAATCATAAGAATGTGGCTAAAAGTGCCAACACATTAATGTTATCATTAATTAATGAATGCTTTCATATGAGTAGTCATACCATCTATGATGGAACCTATAAAGTCGAACAGCAATTATATTTTACAGCAGAAGACGTAGTTTTTATTTTTTGAAGCTAAAAGCCACTCTGAACACCAGTGACCTTGTTACTTCTACACAGACTGATACTTTCTGCAGTTCATTACAGACTATAGACACACAGAAACAGACTAACAATAATATGTTTTGTGTATTATAGTTTGAGGATGTCTGATCATTTTGTTACTATGTCATTAAATGACTGGAAAATCCATAGAAGTTCTCAGTCAGGCATAGGCAGGCAGAGGTACTATAATAATATACTATATATATATATATATATATATATATATATATATATATATATATATATATATATATATATATATATATATTATTATTATTATTATTATTTTTTATTTTTTTTTTTTTAATAATAGTTATAAAATATCAGAGAGCTGTAGATGGAAATGACTGCAAGATACAGCTGCTTTCATAATTCAGCCTTAATAAATACATAAAAACTCAGTTGCTCTAAGTTTAGATGTTAGCTAATGTTAGCTAGCTTTCCACATCTTTGTTAGCAAATAAAAAACAGTGTGAAACTAATCTGTGTCTTGGTGCCTCTTTTTTGTGGTGTACAATATTTATCGAGCCCAAAATACCACACAGCCATATAACTTTAAATTAACATGAATAACTTGATTAATAATAGTTGGATCCATCTTAAGCTGCTAAAAGCTGTATGCTAAATGAGCTCACACTGATTAGCATCTGAGCTCTGAGGTTTGTTCAAATTGACATTACATTAATTCACATTACATTGTGAGGACAGTTCCTGTAGTCCTTTCCATCTACTTGTCTCTGATTCTATGACTATTTCAAAGAAAATACAAAAGGGAATTTGAGTAATATGTCTCTGCTAACACTGAAAAATGCCATACTGAGTGCCAACTTCTAACAAGCGTGACAACAATAACAGAAGTGGAAGTCTGTGAGTTCCACTCTGTGTCCATAATTTGTATTAGTATCACATCGTGAAATATCTTGTGTCTTATCTGTCATATATTGGATATCTTAGAAGAATAATATTTTATAACACAGAGAGCATAATAAAATTACTCCTCTATGAATCATCTTTCAAAACAAGGGGTTACTTAATATATTGATTCCCTGGTTTTATTTTCTCCATAATTTTACTCTGTCTCTTCCACAGTGGAGCATTATTGGCAGCTGCTTTTACAAATGAACATTTTGATGGTGCTTTGGGTAAAAATTCCGGAGGCTCATATCGCTACACAGCATGGAGACCCACTCAGAGAATCCATCAGAAGAGCGAAAATCTCAAAAAATGATGAGCTACATGACATGCACGGCAGCATGCAGTACGGAACATTATTCCAGTTTTCGACAGGCTCAATAGTCATTATGTGTTAGAGAGAAAAAAGAGAGACGGAGCCGTGGCATGATATCCAGGGGATAATGTCGGTGGATTCGAGTAAAGCACAGATGTTGTGTTTTTGAGTAGTTCATGCACACAGAATAGACAGACATGAGAGGTAATGTCTAAATCACATCAGGTGTATGGGTAAAACTAGTTCTATGTGATTAGGTACTTCCTCACATTCATAGTATTTATGTCTTTTTCAAAGCCAGACTGATGCTCATATAAATGACTTGGTATATTTGTGTGCGTATTTGACTGGATTTGCTCACTTTCCGTCACATTTCTTTTCCTTCCAAATTAATCAGCACTTTGCTCATTGTAAGAAAACTATATTTACTGACTGTTGCAGAGTATATGTAACAAGGTGCTTTGTAAGAAATGACAAGCTAGAGTTGAATTACCCCAATTGAGCTGTGAGCCTTTATTGAGTTCACTAAAAGACTTATACAGTTAGCAATCTGAATTTACAGGTAGTTAATAAAAATAAAATGTGTTGCGGATCCCATGAGATCCTTAAAGTTGTTTTCAGCTCAAGTAAATTGGATTTGCAGCTCCCATCACTGAGCTTGTAAAAATGACTACTAGAGCGTTTTTAAAAATATTTTTCAATCATGTATAATCAGAAATTCGCCCCAGAGAGCCAAGAGTAGACAGATAAACACCTCAGTAACAGTTCACTCAGTGGTAACAGGAGAATCCCAATGAACATAATTATTTGGTCAAGTCTAAATGTGAATTTCTTGTAGATCTTATCCAAAGAGAACTAGCCCGTCAATCAAACTGGACCGGCCCATGGCCCGTCTGTCAAGGGATGATTTGAGTCTCCCGACGATATGAGTTGCACATGCGTAGAAATCATCCGGAGACTCAAATCGTCCCTTGACACACGGTCACAGGTAGCACAGCACTGCTCCACTCTGAAATAAAGTAAGCCCAGCACCCAGTTTAGCTCAGCCTAGCCTGGGATGGCGGGGTCGGCAGACCTGAGCCGGTCTGGCCCCATCAGTTCGCTCCTTTCTGTCGGTCTGGATACGAACACTCAGGGCATTTTCACACAGCATACTCAAGTCCATATCAGAGTACGCTGGACCCCAAAGTCTGCTTAATTTTACCCATGTGAATGCAACCATCCCATACTTGAGTACTATGCCCGAGCCCACTTGAGAAGGTAGTCCTGGGTCCGGACTGCCTGGACTCCTGCACAGCACATTATCGTGTGAATGCGATCCATGCCCGAGTCCGGAAGTGACCTTATCACCACTCCGACAACGGAAGTGGGTTAATCACCACGAGACCATACACGGTGCTCCTGCTGTCTCCTGAAAAAGCCTCACATCTGCGTGACGCGGGGTCAACCTTATCAACTGAACCACTGGGTGATATATCAGGGACAACGAAGGTTGCTCTGCTTCTCTTTGCCTCAAACAGGCTAACGGATAGGTAAGGGTTTGTCTTCTTCTGACTTCTGCGTTTGTAGGATAGCAACAGAATTCCTTCCACACCGCCACCTACTGTTTAGGCCCTGTAACACCCATTTGTATTTGGGCACGGGCCGCGGTACTTGTGTGTGAATGCTACATCTGCGGGAAAGGTGTGAATGTATCCAAGTATGGTATGGACTCAAGTACGCTGTGTGAAAGAACCCTCAGAACCAGGTCTCACCGGGTCCGGGTCGCTCATGGAGCCACGAATCCCCGCAAATAACCCTAACCCGCAGATGTGCTGTAGACAATGTCTACGCATGCATGACTCACACTGTTTGGAGACTCAAATCATTCCTTGACACCCTCTCCCCACAATTAGTAAACAAATAGTTCAACAGCCACTAAATTGTACGGCTATTTGCGTCACTTAACACCATTTTGCAATACTTGATGCTATTTTGTGTGGCCAGAGAGACCGGCTTCAATATAAAAACACAGCACATTCAGCGGAGAAAAGACACAAAGCTGACGGTGAAAATCGAAAATTTTACAAAATTGGATTTGTCTTGATCAGAGAACAAAGTAATATTGATGGTCATAAATTGTCCAGCCCACAGTGTATAGCATTCCGACAATTTGGCCCATGGGAAAACATACTTGAATAGCCCTGTTGTAGGATGTATTACACTGTATACACTACTTTGTCCATCTTGCAGTGGCAGGTTTGGCATTCTCCTTTCTTTTTCTACCTAGGTGTTACACTTTTCAAAGTCCTCCTCACTACATGGAAGAACAGTAACCTGGAAGCTGTAACTACATGCTGACACCGGCAAGTCTGGACAACGATGCACATTTTTTATGAGGGATTTAGCCATTTTAACTCTATGATGCATTTCCTCATGCTCACACGTTCCACCAAACTAGTTTTCCTCCCAAGTAATGTACTGCCGCTGTGCCCTGTGCTCAGAGCCACCCAAGATAAATGCGATTTGTTTAGAACTCGGGAAAAAATGTCAGAGAATCCCCCCCCCATTCCAGAACAATAATGGATGGTGCCAGACCTTTACAGGCTCATCACTGACAGAGTGTGGAGATTCAGATGTCAGCTCAAGTCTATTTCTACATGTCTGTATCTGTATCTATTTTGTACATCTACAAAAAAAACATCTGTAAAAATCTTTCATCCCCTCTGCAATAACTGCTCTCAACAATACAAAATAGACTGCATTGTATTTTTACTTATTTTTATCTGTTGTACTGTGTTTTTGAAGTGTTGGGGTGGTTTTAATGCCTGGGTGTGGTCTTTAAACTTTGTCTTACAGCTGTAACAAAAGAGAAATTTCTCCTTTTACTTGGAACAGACAATAAAGTTGTCTGTTTGTCTCTTTGGAGTCTTATTTGGATCCAATCACTCTGCCTCCAAAATTGATTTAAGTGTAATTTTACTCCTGTCTAACTCCAAATACTGTATGATTCTAAATATTAATGAAGTCAGAAACAGGCTGAGAGTGTGGTCACTTCATTTCAACAGGGACCGAGACAATGAATACCATTGCTGTGATTTATTTGATTTGTACTTCAGGTAAAATATGACAAAAAACTCCACTTGGATATATCAGAAAAGTTGATTGTATTTGACTGTTTTTATGTTTAAATATATATATATATGTTATGACCAATTAATGTGGGTGTGTATGTATGTATGTGTGTGAGGATGATAAGTGAGGTTAATTCCTCACAAAAGATCCAAGGGACTTGATTTTTCATATATTATGCTGATGGGAAGCTAAAGGATAGTCTGTTGTGTGGAGAAGGGGAGGGATTAAATAATTTATACTTCCTTCCACTGCTTTTCAAATGTGCAAGTGAAGTCATATTTTGTTTTCATGTTTTTTTGTTTTTTTTTCTCCATGATTTCTTACTATGTTGTATTTGTAAGGACTAATTAAGATTACTTCATTTTGTTGCATATTTGAAATAAACTAAACAAAAAAAAAATGAAAAAAAAAAAAAAAATAGAAAAGCACTCAGAGAGTGCAGACCTCCACCATGGCAGTTCCCATCACCACCAAAACTTGAAAATTTTGAAAATTTGATCATTTGTTCCTTGTTCCAGAATCATCATTTCCTGAAAATTTCATCCAAATCCATCCATAACTTTTTGAGTTATCTTGCTAACAGACAGATGAACAAAAAAAAAATCCCACACCCCTCCGATCACCACCAAAATTGAATCACTTGTTCCTTGTGCTAGTATCAACATTTCCTGAAAATTTCATGAAAATCCGTCCATAACTTTTTGAGTTATCCTCCTAACAGAGAAACAGACACAGACAGACAGACAAACCCAGATGAAAACATAACCTCTGCTGTTACACTTGGCGGAGGTAATGAAACAGCCAACAGCCAGAAATGACATCAGGAGGTTGTGTCATCTCTGTTGTTAGCTTGTTGACCGGTAGGAGTTACAGAACTAAATATGATTATTGAGGGAGCTGTAGGCCATAACTGCTATTATATGCCATTATAATGTGGCCATAGTGATAATACATTAAATATTATCATAGTTAATGTGACAGGTCTGAGTAGATCAGGTTCAGATTGGGACCGGATGCTGTTTGATCACATTACACTGTTTATATGATGTTAAACAAATGCAGCCTGTGAAAGAACTGTACAGTAAAGTCCTGAGAGACGTTCAAAGTTTAACTGCTGTAGTGTAGATGGAACGAAGCAGAACAAATGTAGACGAAAGGGAAGACAAATTGAACAGGATCCCCAACTACAGGGATGGACTGGTGTGTTTGCGAACTTTATGTTCATCGGGACTCCTATAAAAGGCTGTTCGACTCGGAAAACTAATGAGGTTTAGCAGATTCTGATTGAAGACCTCTGACTAGAAGTAATAAGACGGACTATTTTTAAACCCATAAAGACCCAGTGCTGCTTTTCCGGAAGTTCCCAAATGAATTTTTCTCTATTTTTTGCCTCTCTTAAGTGGTTTGTCCACATTTATTCAATATTATGTTCTGTATTTTGCATTTTTCAGTGACAATCTGGTATTTTCTTATGTTTAATTCATTGATCATGTAGATGTTCATAAAAGCTCAAATTGAAGTTGAGAGTTATTTCAAAAACACAGAAAATGGAAGAAAAATTGACTTTCAGTAAAATCTAGGGCTGCTCGATTATAGAAAAAAAAAAGACTATTTTAGCAATAATTGAAATCACGATTATTAAAAACGATTATTTGTTAACCTTAAAGTTGTTTATTTTTTTCTTGCAAAACAATGTAAGATATACTCTTTAAATATAAATAAAGCTTTTAACCATTAAAACAAAGTATGTTCACTTTTGTACGAAACAAAAAAATTTGAATGCAAATAAGTATACTGTAAATTCAAGTATGTTTCCTTTTGTAAACAAATAGTGCACTGGAATTAAACTGCTCTAGACTTGCCATAGAACTGGAGCAATAAAAAAAAAAAAAAAACTCACGTAAAGTGCAAATTATAAATTCAAGTATGTTCAATGTAGTATGAAACATAGTAAATTCAGTGGCGTGCCGTGAGGTTTCAGTTAGGTTAATACGGGAGTTGCCGCGTAAAGAGATTCGGAGACTGAAGATTGCATTGCGGACGAAGTTGTAGACAGAGTTTTTTTTATGTGTTTTAGTTTTTCATAAGATTATGATAAAGGTCACGGTGGTTAAACTTTAGATGGTTAAAAAGGTTTGCTGTGTTACCGGTCGGTGCGGACACAACTACGAAACACTTTTTGCACGTAATGGGTTTTTGCTCTTCATCAAACCCAAAGTGATTCCATACAATTGAATTTGACTTGCCTTTTTTGTTTACCAAGCACTTCTGCCGCGATTCTCCTGCTATTTTCCCAGACCGCTAGGTACAACTTTCCTCTTGGGGTGGACCTGCCGGCTAGCAGGCAGCTGTAGCTTAGAGGGGGGCGGGGCAGAGCAGCTCATGGTAGCTTGCGTGCGCGTGAATTAAACAACTCAAAATTAATAATCTTTTTTTTCTCGATTACATAATTTTTGTAATCGTTGCATGTAATAATCAAAATCGTAATTGAATTTCGATTAATTGCACAGCCCTAGTAAAATCTATCATTAACTGAGCATAAACCCAGTGTCTCCATTCACTGTCATTGATCCAACTCCATGGGTTTTACTGGTGAATCAATGTTGTAGAAGATGACGGTGTTTTCACGTCCACTACAGAGCCTCTGAACGTCCAAATGGGTCATACCTGATGACCATGAAAAGATGAATAACTGTATTTTACACCAATTATTTACAAATATTGATAAGACAAGATAAGACAAGATAAGATAAGATAAGATAAGATAAGATAAGATAAGATAAGATAAGATAAGATAAGATAAGATAGAACTGCATTTTGCACCAATCATTTACATGCAGACTGGAAAAAGGTGGTTTGCCCTCTCCGGGTAGATGGGGAGCCCCTGCCCCAAGTGGAGGAGTTTAAGTATCTTGGGGTCTTGTTCATGAGTGAGGGAAGAATGGAGCGTCAGATTGACAGACGGATTGGTGCAGCGTCTGCAGTGATGCAGTCGCTGTACCGGTCTCTCATGGTGAAGAAGGAGCTGAGCCGAGAGGCGAAGCTCTCAATTTACCGGTCAGTCTACGTTCCTACCCTCACCTATGGTCATGAGCTTTGGGTCATGACCGAAAGGACAAGATCCCGGATACAAGCGGTCGAAATGAGCTTCCTCCGTAAGGTGGCTGGGCGCAACCTTAGAGATAGGGTGAGGAGCTCAGTCACTGGGGAGGAGCTCGGAGTAGAGCCGCTGCTCCTCCACATCGAGAGGGGCCAGCTGAGGTGGCTCGGGCATCTGTTTCGGATGCCTCCTGGACGCCTCCCTGGGGAGGTGTTCCGGGCATGTCCTGCCGGGAGGAGACCTCGGGGAAGACCCAGGACATGCTGGAGAGACTATGTCTCTCGGCTGGCCTGGGAACGCCTCAGGGTCCCCCCGGAAGAGCTGGAGGAGGAGTCTGGGGAGAGGGAAGTCTGGGCGTCCCTGATTAGACTGTTACCCCCGCGACCCGGCCCCGGATAAAGTGGAAGATAATGGATGGATATTTACATGCATTGATAGGATTAATGGTTAAGAGGTTATTACAGTTACATCAGTAGGGTCAGTATATAATTGAGGGACTTTAGAAGTCCATGGGATATAGCTTGCATACATTTTTATTGAAAGCAAAGAAAAAAAAAAAAATCTAATGTTTTTTTATGTTCATTATGATCATGTCTTTACAAATTCCATAATTATTTAATCATGGAAACAATCACTGGATATACTAATATGTCAATTAAATTTATATCAGTAAATGATTTTGGTTACCAGTGGATAGGTCAATACATATTGTGTAATACATCAGCACTAAAGTACGAAGACATAATTTTTAAATAGGAATGTGAGTCGAGCCATTTTTAAGCGTGACACACAGACCTAGCAACCCAATGCTTTTTACCTTCAACCCTCGCAGCATGAGTATTGTCTGTCCGTCTGTATGTGTATAAACTTTGGCGTGCACCAGTAGTTCTCAAATGGGGGGTGTAGGTGGGGGGGCAGCAGATAGTCAGTGATAAGGAAACCCTGGCGTGGACTGAAGGCTGAGGGTTTTCAAGTGCGGGCACGTTAGGTTTTCAAGCTGTATTACAGTTTTAAGACACTTATACAAGCGTTGGATTGGAGCCAACGACTTGCATTAAATTTCCCTCCTTGAAATTCATTGTCAATAACTTTTTCCAGCACTCTCTCTCTATCTTATTTTGAGCCTTTATTCTATAAAAGGTAACTGTAGAGCATGTTAACCTCAGCTACAGTCAGGCTGTCATACTGACCTCAACCAAAGCCTGACACAGTAACATCAAAACCTCTGTTCAGCCCGAGATCTTATTAATGGAGGAAAAAATGTAAGCTGGACCACTACATCATTTATTAGAATAGAATAGAATAGAATAGAAAAGAAAAAAATGCCTTTATTGTCATTATACAGATGTACAAAGAAATTAAAAGACAACTCCTTTGTGGTGTGTAGTGCAAAACAGTTTAAAAGAAAGAAAGTGTAAATATATATACAGAATAAAAACAAGCATGTCAACCAACCAAGAAACAGTAGAGATAAATATAAATTGCACTTTGACCCTGGCTGGACACTGAGGATATATGTTAAATGCATATCCTTATTTGAGGTATTGTCACTGTAATGAGTTCAGTACCTGTATTGCACTTGGGTAAAACGTGCTGCTTTTTAGGAACTACCTAGGACAAGGGTGTCCAATCCTAGTCCTCCATGGCCAGTATCCTGCAAGTTTTAGATGTATTCTTCTTCCAACACACCTGATTCAAATGGTAAGTCTATTAATAAGTTCTGCAGAAGCTCCATAACTACCGTCAAGTGTGCTGGAAGAGGGAAACATCTAAAACATGCAGGATATCGGCCCTCGAGGACCAGGACTGGACACCCCTGACCTAGGACCTCTGACCCCTCAGGATCCTATTCTTCTGCCATTTTTGTCCAAATATGGTCACTTTAAGTTCTATAAGCTCAACACAAGAAATCCCAAACTACTGGCTTCAAAATGTCACTTCTGAAAACAATGGGTGGTCTTTGATGTCTATGGTTTTCACCTATGAAATGCAGTTGTTTTTATTTTTTGCCTTTTTTTTTGTCAATTTTTTTTGCACATTATTACCAGCATTGATGGGTTTCATCACAGCTGGGTCATATGATTCTGCCCAGAAAGCATAACTTATTTTAGTATTTACTAGTGATGGGACTTTTTGCTCTTTGAAGGGAGCCGTTCAATCAGGAGCCATTCACTGAAAAGAGCCATTCAAAAGACTGGCTCTTTTATGTTTTTTGAATTATTTTGAAACACCAATGTTTTAATGACTAAATAGGCTACATGTGATGATTGACATTACATTTTAAAGGTGTTTAATTAAGCAAATTTTATCTTACCGTAAAAAAGAATAGTCAGTTCAAATATGTGGGCTAAATACATGACATGAGAGGTGACATTAGGCAAATGCTGGAATTTGACCACAAACATCACAGTACATTATGTGGACTAGTCTGTAGCCTAAAATGAAGAAGAAAGTAAAACATTTTCTTATGAAATAACATTTTATTCTCCTCAAAACAAGAACAATAAATGTGTGTAAACATACGGAAAAAAACACAACAGGGATTAATCACTGCAATTACATAAATACCTGAACCATAGTGCAATTCTCAGAATAAGAAGGGTATGTTGGTAAATTGATAGGCAATTGGACACTCCCTCCTTAACAAAAAAAGAAAAAAAAAAAGAAAATGAGTGGCTCTTTACAAAGACTCGGTTCCCATCGTTCATTTCAAAGAGCCGTTCAAAAGATTTGATTCATTCATGAACGTCACATCACTAGTATTTACACCTGATATTGTTTCAATGCAGCCCTAGTTTTCCATACTATTCAACAAATAGTCAACAACTAATTTAGTAGTCAATGGGTGGTTAATGACATCATCGTTATCAATCCTAATGTTAGTATAATGTTATGCATAGTGGTTTTTTTTGCACGTAATGCACTTTTGTTTAAGGAAAAAATATATTATTACTGCTATTTGTTGAGTATTGAAAACTGATTAGAATATTTGTTTAATATTGTGTTGCTTTCTGCAGTAAATGTAAATAACATGTTTTTTTCCGCATATTAGAATCTGACTAGTCCTTACAGGGGTTGATGACTCATTGCCTATTGAAATAGTCATTAGTGGCAAACAGCTGAAGAGGTAAAGGTGACATAGATCAAATTTTGTCTTTGCTTTGAAAAGCATTGACAAGGAAATCAACATAATCACCATTATTTTTTTTTTTTTTATATGATGTTGGTTATGAGGGCAATCAATACAGGTATTTTTATTATTAAATTATTACAAAATATAAGGTCTTGTTGTGTGTCTTTATAAAAAATTATATTTGAGCAGGCTTTGTTGGCAGATGTAAAGTGCATATCGGTATAATTATGAATTCCAAGTAACTCCTCGTTGGCTGTCTAGTCCCCTGAGATGACTTCTCTCTTGGCATTTAAAAAACAATCAACCTGTGGGAAACTTTCAAAATATCACTGAATTTATAAAGAAACCTCCCTGGAGCTCCTCCAGCGCAGTGTGCAGCACACCCCTCATTCTGCAAGTCTTTGTCATTTTCATATCCTCCCAACTGCGCCTCGGGCTTTTTAATAATTGAATTAATTATATTGACATTGTTGAGTATCCTCCTCTAATTGTAATAGGATTGCAGGGATGATAAGAGCGTCTGTCAGCCTCTGAGTCAGAGAGACTCCAGATGGATTCTAGGTGAACAGCTCTGACATGTATGAATGACAAAAAGGCTGCAGATGAGTCCTGCGAAGTCAGACCAAATTGAATTGTGTGAAAAGAATCCCATATGTGTACGTAGCAATGTTTTATATTCACCTGCTGTTACCCGTGTGTCTAAACAATATCCTATTCATTGGTCCTTATAGAAGGACACACCATCTGATGTATCCCACACGGTGGAGAAAAAGAACATTAACGGTCAGACAATCTGTGGAAAACAGATGGAGGTCACTTGCAGAGACAGATTTATTAGATATAAACCAAAGAAAAAACAATGTTTTCAATGTTGCTGGAATGTCCACCTTTATATCCTAATAACTTTCTGAATATTTGTGTAGCTTTTTGTGAGTTTCTCTTGCTTATTTCAAATTTTTAAAGTGCACAAATAACAAGAAGATTGCCTACTCGTCTAAGAATAATGTTTTTATCATGCATTACAAAGATGAATGTGAGCCATTTCAAATATCTCAAGATGCATTTATGCTTCCATTAAGTGATCAAATAAAGGTCTTCAGACATCCAAAGAGCTTTTTAAAAGCGGTTTATACTTAGTTCAGTGATAGTAGGTGAGTGTTCCATTTCTATAATAAAAAAAAGGTAAGTGGATCAGGTTATCCCCAGGACAGAAGTTTTCTTTTTCATAGCTGCACTGATTTAAATAAACATGAATTTTTAAATTGCCCATAAAGACATGCTTTACTTTCAATGTTAACTGCTCAGTGGAACCTTATTTTCAGCAAACATTTACCATTCTCAAAGGGGGACCAGGGTGAAAAGGTAAGATTCTCCATTCATGCGTATTTGCATTGGAGAGACACCATCTCATTCAACTGTTACCCTCCACCAAGGAGGTTATTTTCTGCGTGTCTGCAGGATTTTGAAAAAAAAAACAAAAAACTACGGCACCGATTTTCATAAAACTTCGTGGAAGGGTATGACATGGGGGCCAGATGAGCTCATTAACTTTTGGAGCAAATCAATACAAAGGTTCAGAAGCCAGAGTTGTCTCATTATCTATTTTAACACTGGAGAACATCAGTACAACTTACAAAACTAAGACCTTGGTTACCATGGCAACAATTAGGCACAACAACCAATGATGGAGGTCTGCTCTCTCAAGTGTCCTTCTGGGTTTTTGTTATTTATTTTATTTTATTTTTTTTCTAATAATCATTATTATGACTAGAGTTTTGGTTGAATCATGATAAATACTACAGGTTTAAACATAAAGCAGCTCAGGCTTCAACTGCTCTCAATGCTTCGTTTCCTAGCGTGGGCTTTTTAAAATTTTCTTTTGTTCATCTCATGGACTTCCAGTATCCCAGCTGTACGCACAACAGATGGTAGAATACTTTATGTCCCCTTTATAAGGGTCATATTTTGCTGAACTCACTTTTATTAGTCTTTGGTACATTTATTTGTGTATTTGGACCCTAATAATTCATAAAGTTTGAATTTGAACCCTCCAGGTGCTGCAAAGCTATCTTTATATTAATTTTGGCAAAAATCGAGTGGATTTCTACAACCTGTTTTAATTCCTGCTTAATTTGTTATGTCTATAACTAGTTATGTGGTTGAACAGGACAGAGCAGCACAGCCAACAACCTGGAGGGGGTGGGGCGTAAAGTGGCTCATGTGCATTTACAGGGCCAGCGCTCAAAATGACCTTTCTGGTGTCATTATTTAGAAATTGAGTTTAAAATGGACTTGTGGAGTTGAAATAATGAAGAATTCAGACCCAAGCATTGCATTTACAGTTTATGTAGACCACAGGGAAATGTTTTAAAATGCAGAATTCCATTTAACCCCATAACACCAAACATATCATATTTGATCCATGAGTTTTGATGCCCTCTACATGATCAGTGTGATATTTTTTTCTTGAAAACCTGATGTATACAATTAGATACATGCAATGCACGAGTAATCCACCAGGGGGGAGGAATTCGTTCACAAGAGGCCTTTCAAGTGACACTACAAGAATGTCATTAATGAGGAAGGAGGCAGAACTTTGGCAATTTTGAAAAGAATTACCAATTTCTTAGACATGTTTGTGTTATATTATGTTTTTGTTTGTTCAAAAATAATAGTGTTTGAGCATTGAGACCTGATGTATCAAATATGATACAAATTTGAAAGTCATACATAGAAAGTTATTTTTGAAAACAAAAAAAATCAAATTTTGGTTGTTCAGAAAGACTAATAAAGGCTCCAGCTTCAAAGAACTGGACTTTTCTGTCAATGATTTAATGGCTCAGGCTTTACAGGGTTAAAAAAAAAAAAAAAAAAAAAAAGCTAAATATTACTCCTTTAAATAAGACCAGTGTCAGTGTAAGAGCCATGTTGGAAGGTCTTCATAGTGTAGAATGCTAAACATCTGAACCCAATCCCTTGATAACATGGAATGATCCAATCATGTGATGGCACCAGAACACCATGTGCAGATACAACACTGGGCTTTCACCTGACAAATATATTCTATAGAAGAACAGGTTTAATGTCCAGCCACATACAGTAATCATTTTATTCAACAAAACTTTCACTTCTGATAGTGAACCAACAAAATGCAATTCTGGCATCGTTCACACTGCAGGTAAAAGTGGCCCAAATTAGATTTTTTGCTCACATGTGACCCATATCTGATATTTTTACAACAGCTCTGAACAGCACAAATCTGATTTGATCAAATCAGACCCAGGAAACTTTTATATGTGCTCCTAAATCAGATCCAAATCCAATGTTTTGCAATGTGATTCAGTCTGAACTGTCGTGTTACATTACATATTTTTTATACAACAGATGTCACAATTCTGCACCGGAGGAGGAAGACCTGAGAAGATCTAGATTTAATTTTGTAAACACAGTGTGCTGCGTGTGATGTCACATCTTTGTCATTTCAGGACCGTAGGCTGTTCATACATGAGTCTGATGACATCACATTTGTATTATAATGAGAACAATCATACAGAAAAAAACAAAAAAAAAAAGATTTCAGCAAAAAATCTGAATCGAGCATTAACACCTGCAGTGTAAACGTAGTGATAGATAGTCCACCATTAGATTTTTTTACACTTAAACAATTCATGCAATATAATCAAGTACAAAAAAAAGTTAATTGTGTTAAACCTATCATCCATAGTGCAGAGGTGGGATGTTTGATTCTAATTCTATATTTATATGAATACCACATTTCTTATTTTTCTCTTCATATTCCATTTTTCACTCACATGTGTTTTTTCTGTCTTTCTTTTCTCTGCACTCGCTGTAGTATGTTGCTGCTGTTAACTGTGAAATTTCCCAAGGGCGGGATGAATAAAGTCATATTTTTAAAAATTAGTCAATTATCTGCCTTGTCTGCTATTTACATTGACAAAACACACTTATTGCTTTGTTGTTAATGAATTCAGGTGAGATTATTGATTAATTATTACCTCTGCCACGGAACGGTGGAGGTTATGTTTTCATCTGGGTTTGTTTGTTTGTTTGCCTGTTCGCAAGATAACTCAAAAAGTTATGGACAGATTTTGATCAAATTTTCAGGAAATGTTGATACTGGCACAAGGAACAAATATTACATTTTGGTGGTGATCGGGGGGGTGGGGGTGGGGGGTTGATGAAATTTCAGGAAATGTTGATACAGGGGGTGGGACCTTTCTGTGTGGAGTTTGCATGTTCTCCCTGTTTCTGTGTGGGTTCTCTCCGGGTACTCCGGCTTCCTCCCCCCATTCAAAGACATGCACTGATAGGTTAATTGGTTAATCTAAATTGCCCATAGGTGTGAATGTGAGACTGACTGTTTGTCTCTATATGTCAGCCCTGCGATGAACTGGCGAAATGTCCAGGGTGTACCCCACCTTCGCCCCTATGTAGCTGGGATAGGCTCCAAGTGACCCCCCTGACCCTAGTGAGGATAAAGCAGGTTCAGAAAATGAATGAATGAATGAATGTTGATACTGGCACAAGGAACAAATGATAACATGTTGGTGATGATGTGGGGGGGGCAGATTTTTTGGTGGTGATTGGGGGGGCTGGGGGGGTTGATGAAATTTTCAGGAAATATTGATACTGGAACAAGGAACAAATGATTACATTTTTTTTTTAACTTTATTTATAGAACTTTTCAACATCTACAGAACTTTTCATTTCACAAGTTTAACATTTATAATTTCAAGCAATGAAGCAATGTATTCATAATAGAAAGATTGACACTGGACATGATGAACAGACAAAACCCAAGGGGGTGGGGGCAATACAAACAAGACAGTCAAGACAGTGCATTCTGGTACCGCTAAAGGATGAAAAATAAAATAAAATAAAATAAATAAATAAATAAATAAGGTCAATAACAATATAAACACCTAAGATGTTTTTCAAGTTCCAGGCAAGGCAACATATTCATGCAGTGTAAGAGAGGCTTCCATATTTTGTAAAATGTATTAATAGAGTTATTTAGGTTGCACCTAATTTTTTCTAACTTTATATTAAGCATGATGTCTCTGATCCACTGATCATGTGTTGGAGGTGATGAGTCCTTCCATTTGAACAGAATGGTACGCCTAGCGAGTAAAGATGCAAAGGCCACAACTTTTACACATGATTACATTTTGGTAGTGATCGGGGGACTAATCTGCCTTGGCGGAGGTCTGCGCTGTCCGAGTGCTTTTCTAGTTTTTCATTTTGCATCACAGCACAACATCACCACTGACTCCAAACTACATGGATGAGCCCTGATGCATAAGAAAGACGACCCCCTCACTGCACGGACCAGTGAGTATCATGCACTGCACAAAAAAACCCCAGCACAAACTTCAGTGTTCCTATCATAACCACCTGAACCATGTCCTATTTGATAACGTCACCTGGCCCGTGTTGTCATTTTTTGACGTTAAGGATTTACACTGACTTCTAGCATCAGTTTTGACATTCACAGATAGATAGAAAGTGTTCAAAAACTGAGTGGATTTCTACAACCCGTTCTAATGCGTCTTTAACTAGTTATGCCAAGACATTTGCACATATAAGGTCAAGACTTCCGATGGGAAACGGGACAGAGGAGCACGGTCAACAACCTGGAGGGGGTGGGGTTTGAAGGGGCTCATTTGCATTTAAAGGGCCAGCGCTCAAAACAACCTTTCTGGTGTCATTACTCAGAAATAGGGTTGAAGATGGACCTGTGGAGTTGAATTAATTAAGAATTCAGACCCAAACATAGCATTTATAGTTTATGTAGACCACAGGGAAATGTTTTAAAATGTATAATTCCATTTTTAAAAAAAAAGCTAAATATCACTCCTTTAAATATTGCTGTACCCCTAAACCTGCTGTGATTTTCACTTTTTTTTAAATATACTTTTTTATAAGTGTTACACAGAAATAACCCCTTTTCTGTTGAAAATTGACCAATTTCATATACTCCTTATTGCCTGCAAAATTACCTATTGTACTTCACTGTATATGTTCTTTCATTTATACTATTTTCGAGCATGTTTCTGTTCCCTCTAATTGATGCTATATTCTATCCCATCATTTTGCAGCTCTTACCTCTATTTCTTATCATATTTTTCATTAACCCTTTCATGCACTCCAGTAGACAGTTCTTCTCCAGTTGTTCTCTTTATCTATATTCATGGGTTTTGTTGTTTTAGTTCCATATCAGCCAACACAGTGGATGCTCATGCACCATCCCATAATAATACACTGACATTCACACCATCACTGTAATTTTGCTGTTCTTGATAAACTTGATCTGCACTAACATGTTTAAATTTAAATCAGTTGCTAATAAAAATTGGGAATATGATAAAATGTGAGAAAACATCAGATTAGCTGCATTAAAAATGTTTTGATTTTATAGTTTTCACACAGTAGATCACTTTCTGATATTTGCATTCTTTGCTTCAAAAATGAAACACATGGTGTCCAGTGGATTGGACATTTTTGGAACTCCACGAAATTTATGAAGGTTGATTTGTTTCTTTATTGCTTTAACAAAATAAATAAATAAATAAATAAATAAATAAATAAAACATTTCTATCAAAAAAAAAACCTTCAATCAAAAAAAAAAACTTTTCAATCAAAGAAAAAAAGTGTTCAAATGAATTTTTTTGGGTTGTAATTTTTTTTTTTTGCATTCAAACACTTTTTTTTAAATTGATTTTTTTTTGTTTTTTTAGTTAAAGCAATAAATAAACAAATCAACCTTCATACAAAATAAGTTCAATAAAAAAAAATGGCATTGTTTTTTTCATGCCTAAAGAGGAATAAAAACACTCAGGGAAAAAAAATCTAGACTAAGGTTCTCATAATTCATGCATGAAAGGTTAATATAAACTCTTTTGTCAGTTCCTGCTTTGATAAAAGGGTTATCTTATAGGACTTTACTGTCTTTCAAACAAACTTCCACTTTTTGGGGGGGTATAATTCGGTTTTAAATTGATGAACATATGTATTTGATGGCATGCAAATCTCATGGGGAACAGCTTCACCTCACTATAAATGTAAGTTCTATGTAGATGCTATTAAAAGTAGAAAAAAACCCTACTCCCTACAAGGTCTACATATACTTTTCATATCTTTTCGTCCTTGTCATTCCTCCATAGCAGATATTTCTGCAAGAAGAACATAAGTAGAAGACACTCAAGACATAAATTCCAAGGAGATAAAGGGAACTTCTGTGAGACATTTAACACGTTGAGTTTAACTTCATGCTCCTGCCACAGGTGAGCCATGAAACCAAGGTCTTCCAGACTGTTATCGGACAGACTTCTGACGCTCCCTCATCCCACCTGGTGTGAGATTTCATCCGCAGGGGGCAGTCAAAAGGAATCTGATTAATCCCACTTTTCCCAATTTACATTAAGCATGATGGACTTATCTGCGGTATTCAGCATCACCTCAGAACGTTGATGTCCAAAGCTGTTTGCAGGTTTTTAATCTTCCGCTAAAAAATCTACAAATCTTCTGTCACAAGGAGTTCATTAATCCAAATTTTTATTTCTATTTTTTTTTTTACAATTTGTAGTAGTATTTGTAATTCATGGGCTCTTAATACAGATTCAGTATCAGTTAAGAACAAAGTAAATGACATACAGTTGAATGAGGTTGAAGTAGATGAAAAAGCTTTTGCACTTTTGAGATTTAAGAGACCTGTGAGTTGATCCAAAGCTCTTGCAGGAAAGAAGTGTCTTTTACTAATGGATGGAGCCATTGCAACAGTATACAAGAGCCTAATTTAATCCATAAAGACCCAAACATCCACTAGCAACTAAAATCATTTACTGATATAAAAAGTTAAATTGCTGTTGACTCACTTATCCTATCAATACATGTCAATAATTGGTGTAAAATGCAGTTTCTCATTTTTTCATTGTCATCAGATATGACCCATTTGGATGTTCAGAGGCTCCGTAGTTACCATGGAAACACTGTCATCTTCTACAACACTGATTCACCAGTAAAACCCATGGAGTTGAATCAGTGACAGTGGATGGAAACACTTATTTTATGTTCAGTTAATAACAGATTTTGCAGAGAAAAAATAATCTTTTTCTTCAGGTTTCTCTGTTTTGCATATAATAACCATTGACTTTAATGTGAGCTTTAATGAACAATTACAAAATCAGTACATTAAATATAGGAAAATACCTGATTTTACTTAGCATAATATTAGAGTGAATGATGATAAATCACTTAAAGCCGGGGTGTCAAACTCATTTTGGTTCAGGGGCCATATTTAGCCCAATTTGATCTCAAGCGGGCCAGACCAGTAAAATAATGACTTAATAACCTATAAATAATGACAAATCCAAGTTTTTCTTTTTGTTTTAGTGCAAAAAAAAAACAAAAAAAAAAAAACAATTTAATTATGAAAATATTTACATTTTACAAAAAAAAAGATATGAATAACCTGAAAAAATGAAATTTCATTTGAAAAATTTATTTTTTTAAAATTTTAACAATATTATGCCTCGAGTTATTATTTATACATGTACATTACACACAATGTTACATAAACATTTGGTAACAGGCAGAATATTGTTAAAATTTTGGAGTTTGGAACTAAAATTTGAACAATTTCTACAATATTACATCTCTTATTAACACAACTACAGATCACAGTGGATCCATAAATGCACAAAACATTTAGGAACAGGCAGAATATTGTTCAAATTACACATTTCAGGTTGTTCATCTTTGTTTTTATTTATGTATTTATTTGCATTTTATTGTGAAAGAAAAGTTTTGTAAATGTAAATATTTTCACACTGTAATGTTATTTTTTTCACTTAAATTTTTTCTACATAATTTTTCACAAAAAAAAAATGTAGTTGTCATTATTTATGGGTTATTGTGTTGTTATTTTTACTGTAGATCACATTGGTCTGTATGTGGAACCTGAACCAAAAGGATTTGGACAGCCTTGACTGTTCAAATTTCATTCTCGCACTTTCATCCCGCAGGGCCGGAATGGAACCTCTGGCAGGCCAGATTTGGCCCCCGGGCCACATGTTTGACACCCATGACTTAAAGGTTAAAAATTCATTTGGGAAGTGCCACAAAAGCATCACTGGGTCTTTATGGGTTAAGTGTTGCTATCCATTTTGGTCCTGTAAAGGTACAAATGAACATACTTTAAAGGACAATGCAAACAGACAGTAGTTTTAACTGCTGAAGATCCCAAGTACATATATTTGGAGTATATACACCCCAAGAACAGATGAAAATGATTGAATTAATGCACTTTTGGAAGCTGGTGAAAAGAAGTTTAACTGTTGCCATAAAAGAGGCAGCTTTAACCCTTTAAAGACTGCCATTATAACAGGCATTCTAGGTGTCTTCGTGTTTTCTTTGCAAGAAAAGTGTCAGAAAATGTCTTTTCTGCCAAATCTGTTGCACCATTGTTTTCAGGAGGAACTTAACTTTTAAGATCTGGCCATTAATTATCAATATTATAAATAGTAAGTCCTTAAAACAGTGTGTTTTAGTTAAAAGAAAACACGGACTTGAAGTTTTTAATGTATTTATTATCAGAAACGACTGTAAATGTCCATAATGAAACTTTTTGAGATTGCAGAAATAAACTTTCAACTATTTTGCATTTGCTCAAACATGCTTTTTGGTCTTGAATGTTCAGTATCCATATTATAGCTTCATATTTTTGGTTATTTCCAGGTGTTTTTTGGAAGTTTGTGTGGAAGTCTCAAACAGTTCCTTTCTACTTGTAATACAGTCCCACATTGCTGCCATAAAGTGTTATATAGTGTTCAGTAGTTGCAGTAATTTGAATGCCATAAAGTGTAAAATGTGGCACCGTAGGTATTGCCGTTGTTTAAGGGTTAAATACACAGATGGACGTTACAATGGACAAAATAAGAGCATTTGTCAAAGTGGAACAAGAAAAGACAGAAAAACTAGAGACCACGCTGTATTTCTACATCATTTTCCTTTTTCCATTTTCCCATCATTTTTGTCATTGCATTATGTACTATAGAACTGAAGTGCAACTTGTGCAACATATAAAATAAAACGGGATGTTGACATAAATAGCAATACATAAGAGGATTAACAGCAAGAAGGATTATGTGTGTATAGCTGTGATAGGTATTTCAGAATTTGAGGCAAGTAATGTTATATAATTTGTACAACTTTGGAAATAAGTATTGGACAACTGTCATAAAACAGTGAAAGTCAACATTTGCATAATTGGAATTTATATCAGGGTTTTCTTACGTGCAAATTTGAGGAAAAATATGGCACAAGTACATGACATATGAAAGAAAGCAGCTGTACTTAATAACAAATGTTTACACAACATATAGAACAGACATCTGGTGTCAAAACACAAACTAGAAATAATTAATTTTCCAAGAACAGAATATGAAAAAGGTCATTTAAATGAGTATTGTATTGAATTTCTACAGAAAATCACAGATGGTCTAACAGGATGTATGTTCAGTTGTTTATCTGAGATACATCTGATGCTGAATATTTGATGATGAATGTCAACAAAAGGCACATTTAGAAAACAGTAAGTTCTGCGCCTCATTATAGGTTATGTTTTGTTGTTAATGAAAATATAGAAACAATAGAATACAAATGCAACTTCTGAGGTAGTGGGTAGAGACTGACGGACGGGTCAATGTGCAGGTTGTTGAAAATGGGACAAAACTAAAGATGATTTGTAAGAAGAATGTATTTTCTGATGGAACTTAAGTTTTATAATTTGTTTTCTTTTATTCATTAGAAATCTCAACCAAATAAATAAATAAGCACACTGTACAATCTTTCAGGAGCACAAATTTGATCACACAAATATGGAAGGGCCTTTAATGTAACATAAATAAAACTAGCCTTTGATTATTTAGGTTCCCTATATTATTATTAATGCAAAACTCTTCCTGTTCTCACAAAAACAAGCAAGACCTTCCAACACTGACACAACAGACAATGAATGAAAAACATTTCATACACCAATTAATCACAAAAACAAACAAAACATGAAGATCATATAAGTCATCACTGACAATAACTTAAAATAAACAAGTGGTGCCAGACACAACAAACCCCGCCCCTCACAGGTATTGTAGCTTATTTTGGCATTGGTCCAGTTGATGTCATCATGTCTATGTGTGTGCTGATGTCAGTATATCAGTTGCCTCTATATATCTGCCAAGTTTGGAGTAAATTGAAACAAAATTGACATTTTTATAGACACTAGCAGCATTGTACCCGTGGTGCCATTATGTGTGAAAAGTGCCTATACCTTATTGTAAATGGACACAGCAAGAGCAGGAGCAATATTGTAAAAAAAAATGTTGTGATGTTATTTGTTCACATTATTTGGGAGTGGATATTTAAGGAATATTTTCAAGACACAATTATGCATTTAGGCAGTTTGCTTATTTCAGTACCATCAATTTAAAGTATATGCAGTGAAATACTGCCTTTTTGCATTCTTCAACATGGAGTATGGCAGCTGGGATGAAGAATTCAAAGTAGAGAGAGGCTAAAATCGCCCAGCATACCTCACAACATTTGAATATGGACATAAAATTGTGCCTAGTAGATAGTCAGGTAATGTTTCTATTTGTTTGGCAAGTTTGGCGGCGATCGGGCCTGTGAAGGTTGAGGAAAATCTGTACAAACGCTCTCCTGTGCTGCAACATCGATCAATCGGACACAGAACGTGTATTATATAGTAGGATTTGAAATTTCACCCATTATAAGTAAATGGGAAAAAAAAGGATTTAAAAAATTCAGAAAAAATTTGAACTTTGACCTACTGTTCCCAAAATGTAATCACATCTATTCTGGGTCTCTGGCAATCTATAAACCCAGTTTGGTATGAATTCAACCAAAAGTTTTGCTGCTAAAGACGTGAAATTTTGCCCATTATAAGTAAATGGGGGGGGGGGGGGTGAAAAATTCATAAAAAATTTAAACTTTGACCAACTATTCCCAAAATGTAATGACATTTATTGTGAGTTACTGGCAATCTATAAACCCCATTTGGTATGAATTGAACCAAACGCTTTTCTACTACAGGCATTTGAAATTTTGCCCATTATAAGTAAATGGGGGGGAAAAAAAGATGTAAAAAATTGTTTAAAAAAAAAAAAAAAAAAAAAAAAAAAGTGAACTTTGACCTGCTGTTCCAAAAATGTAATGACATCTATTCTGGGTCACTAGTAATCTATAAACCCAATTTGGTATGAATTCAACCTCTAGTTTTGCTGGTAGAGTGTTAACAATAAAGAAATGAACAAAAAAAGTGAACCAAAAACAGTACCCCCCCTTTCCTCCCCTTCAGGGGTCAGGGTAATTAAGTACATGTCACTGTATTTCGCTATATCAATCATTATATTTGACAGTCAGTCAACATGGCTGTTACTACACCCATGCTCAACCACTATCTGTGCATTGATGATTAAAACATACAAAATGTCAGGTTTCCAAAGGAGGTTCTGGTTGAAATTTCACCTCCTCTGCACAGCACTTCAATCCACAGTCCTGCACTTTTCCACTTTACCTCTGAAAGAGCTGAGACTAACGGTCTCTGACATCCACTGTGGTTATTTTGGTGTAGAGGCTCTGAACAGAAAGCTCAAAATTGATCCAAAGCAAAGAGAGAGGGGGGGGAAAAGTGCTTAAAAAATGCGTTCAACGGTTCATTTGTCTAAAAACAGAGCTACAGAGAGGTCAACGCCTCCGATGCGCAGCCACAGGGCAGCTGCTTGTTTGTGGGAGACAAAGTGTCAGAGTGCATCATGTCCAAGGTCCTGGGGAGAGCAGATATATCAAACACCCAGCTGTAATGGCCTGTAATTAGAGAGCTGATTAGCAGAACTAATGACCCAATAAATGATCTTTCTCTCATATCTCAGTGTCTTTGAATTGAGGGTGGAATGGGTGATAGGGGACAAACAGCGTGGCAGGGAGACGGCGAGGACAGCCCCGTTCTCGTTAACTTAATTAACATCTATACAGGTAAATAAGTGATGATGGAGGATGATGAGGTGGTCCAGAGGTGAGCGGGAGATTTCAGGTGGCAGCTGTGTGGTTCCTGTTGTCATTTTTAACCCATAAACACCCAGTGCTACTTTTGAGGCAATTACAAAATATGTTTTCCTCCATATTTAACATTTCTTAAAGGGCTCATATTTTGCTAAACCCAATTTTATTAGTCTTTGGTACATTTATTTGAATATTTGGGGACCCTAGTAGTTCAAAACGTTTGAATTTGGACCCTCCAGGTGCTGCAAAGCTGACTTTATATTCATTTTGGCAAAAATTGAGTGGATTTCTACAACCTGTTTTAATTCCTGCTTAATTTATTATGTCTATAACTAGTTACGTCACGACATTTGCACATATAAGGTCAAGAATTCTGACGAACATTTCTCTGAGTACAACATAACTGTTTGTCAGCAGCAGCGGTTGTAGTACATATTGAAAATATGTGCAAACTTATGCGCAAACATAAATGACCCCTATGATGGTTATTTATATGAAGGAATAAATGTTAAATTTTTTTTGGTTAGGAAAATCAGGTTTTAGGGACGTAAAAAGTGATTAGTTATTTGGTCCATGTGCCTTTAATATTCATAAAAAGTGAGTCTAATCATCTTCTCCTCTAAAACTTGAAAAGAAATCAATAATATAAAAGTCCAAAAGTTCATCTTAATACAAATGCATGTGTACGCAAGCAGCAGCTGGTGAAGAGTTGAAGAATTGTCAAAATGAAATGCGAATGAATGATATTAAAGTGGAAGTGGGAGATGTTTGAGGATAAAGAATGGAATTACAGATTAAAGTTGAGGGTTATTATATCAAAAACAGAGAAAACTGAAGAAAAAGTGACTTTTTCAGTGAACTATATAATTAATTAAACATAAACCAAGTGTCTCCATCCACTGTCACTGATCCAACTCCATGGGTTTTACTGGTGAATCGATGTTGTAGAAGATGACAGTGTTTCCATGGTAACTAAGGAGCCTCTAAACATCCAAATGGGTCATATCTGATGACCATGAAAAGATGAAAAACTGTATTTTACAACAATTATTGACATGTATTGATACGATTAGTGGATCAGCAAATATTAAACATTTTATATCAGAAAATGGCTTTGGTTATGGGTTAATACTCGGGATGTAACGATTACCGGTATAATGATAAACCGCGGTAAAATTGCAGACTGTTAGTATTACTGTTTAAATTCTAATTATCATGATTACCGTGTTTAATTACCGCAGTTTTAGGGAAAAAAAACCTTGTGTAAAGCTATGCTTTAATGTCAAATATTTGAGTATAGTTTTAATTTATTACAATTTTGATTTTATATACCTAATATTTGGAACCAATATTCACTTTTAAAGTCGTTGAAAAGGTTCGTTAAGCATCTTTGTGTTATTTATGCAATAAATTATATACATTTTTCAAATCGGATTTTATATTATTTTTTGCTTTTTTTCTCCCTTTATGTTTTTATAGTAGGTTAAAATGAAAAAAAATAAAAATAGGCATATGAAATAGATGAAGATGTGCTGAAAAAAAAGATACCAAACATGGGTATAGTAAACATTTGTGTATATAGTACATAAAGGCAAAATCAAAAGGACTGAAAAACAGACAAAATAGGCTCAGACCACTAAGGGTTAATATTTGAATGTTTCTGGCAAGAGAAAGTGCATTGCGCCCATTATTTTATTTTATTTTATTTTTTTTTTTTAAATACAACTTGGTTCAATTATTTCAGTGTGTGTATAAGTACTTTTTGAATATTTTGAGCACAATTTCAATAATATCGTGATAATAATGATAACCGTGATAATTTTGGTCACAATAACGGTGATATGAAATTTTTATATCGTTACATCACTAGTTAATACATTAGAGTTCTACATCATTATCACTTTTTCATCTTTTCATTACCATTAAAAGATGAAAAACTGCATTTTACACCAATTATTGACATGTACTGATTGGATTAATGGATCAACAGGTATTAAACAGCTTAGATCAGTGGATGGTTTTGGTCGGCAGTGGATGTTTGGGTCTTTATGGGTTAATGCTACGTGTAGCTAAGATCATCACAGGCAACAAACATCTTTTTCCTGATCAAACCTCTCCACTCCCTCCTCTTGGAGAACACATTCTGAGCTTCCTCTCTCTGTATTCAGCAGAGAGTGCTGCAGGCCACGGGGTAATAGGTGGCTTGGGGCACATCAGATGGGGAATAACAGTGGTGATTATCTTCTCTACCTCCTTGAAGTAATAGATGAAAGCCTCGCCATCATGTAATAGGCTACTTAAGCCTGTCAAGGCGGGAGAAATTTTTACCCCGTCCTTATTTGCCTGGCTCGTCTCTTCCGTCTTTTGTGGTTAAATACGCTTTGTCTGTCTGCCCCTGATGAATAGCACGGGGCCTTTTTCCTCTCTCGTTCCTGACATGATAATAAAAAACCACAGAGGCGATGTGCTTTTAGTTCCCTTCAGGCTAAATCCCCGCAATCAAGAGTCATTTAAGATATGACACATCCAGGCGCTAAAGAGCAGCCCGGCCAGGCAGGAATAATCACACTGTTATCCATACTCTGACATCATTAATGAGGCGGAAGAGAGGGACAAACCCTGAGGTGAGGAGGAGAAGAACGAGGCAGATAAATGGGCTTGTTTTTCAAGGAGATCATACAGCTGATGTTTTTGCATGATCATATCACTTAGCCCTCCGCGGCGGCCTCAGCAGGAGCTGTTGTTTAGCTGTTCTAGATGAGACAGAGCTAGTTGTTAGCACTAAGAAATGACACCCTCGTTCTCTTTGCAGCTTTGAAACCGACTGAGTGTTATCTTGTTAAAAGTTCACCTCTAATGGCTCTTGATGCCTCTGAGTTAGGTTTTAATTTGCATCAAGCACCACGTACCCATATGGTAATCCTACAGCACCTGCTGCATCTTTGCATATTTCTGCATAAATTCCTTATCTTGTTCTTTGACAAAAATGTGAAAACGTCCAAGCTGAACGCATCAGAATCAACTTGGCACGACCAATCCCGAGCAGATAAAACTATCTAAATGCAAATAAACAGCATAATCATGTCACAGTCGATTCACAGTTTATCGTCAACCGCTGCGAGGTAGAGATTCGTCTTTTTGTATATGATCACGTCCTATTCTTCCATCAATGTTTTTAACCGAAGAGGTCGCCGGGAAAAACGCAACTTGTTAATCTCTTTGAAATATCCTCAGTCAGGCTGTTTATCTGTTTTGATAAGCATTCGACGGGTATTTGGTACTTTTCTATCAGTGCGTCTCACCAAGTCGACAACATTAATTCAACATTTGGAGAGCTACAATATGTTTAATATTAACATAAGTGCATATTAGCATTTATAGGTTGTATATCTCTTGTACATATTTTCAGGTTTTTGGCAACTGGCCATTTTATGAATACAGGCAACAGGATAAATAAGACAAATGAATACAGTGCAGATTAAAAAAAAAAAAAGCCTGCATTTATATTTACAAAATGTACTTAACCCATAAAGACCCAAACAGCCACTGATCTAAGCTGTTTAATACCTGTTGATCCACTAATCCTATTTATTTATTTATAACATGCAAAGAAACAAAGTAAAACAAAACAAAATAAGACAAAACAAAATAACATTTAAATGAACAGAATCTATCTTCAAGTACGTGCAAGTCTGAATTTTGCATGGTCGAAAAGGAGTAGGAAGAAGTTTAATCTTATTTAATCCTACCCCTCAAGTGCTTTTACACCTTTATCACTAACTTAATACAAGAATCAAACAATACATTTTTCCTAATCTTAGCATTCAACCACAACTAATACATAATGCAGTCATTGAATTATACACAACAATATGATCATGGTAGTGCAGTCATACAAACAAACTCAACAATTTTCTTCAATAATTACAGCATATTTATCAAAACAACATTATCCATAAATAAACTGCCCTCATTAGTCGCTTTTCCATTGGACATCTGCGCAAAACTTTACTGATATTTACTACATGTGGAAAAAACAGAAGTGCATATTGTTGGTTTTTCCATTAAATCACAAATGCGATGATTTGTTTATTTATTATTGCAAGATGACATGAGAAGTCATTCCATAAACATGGAGACGAACATAAATATGGTGTTGATTTACAGATATATTCATTATTATTATATATTACTCCTCTATCTCATACTAAATGAGAAAATGATTGGGTTTCCTGGTGTGTCCACACATACCGCGACATGTTTCTTTTTCTTCTTCGCTTGTTGTAACATACGTCAACATCCATTTTTTTTAATTCACCTGACTCTAGTTGTGAAAGAAGGTCTTTCCATTGCAGTTTTGCGTGATATACCATTTGCGCTACGCCTGAAAAACCACCTCTTGCCAGCACAAAAACTTTTAATCGAAAAATGAGACTTTTGGCAAAATTGTCGTTTTTCCATTAGTTAAATTTTTATGTGCAAGTTATATTTGGGACAATGGAAAAGGGACTATTGTCATTATTAAATACTGTGCCACACAGGAATGAATTATTTATATCTTTTTTTAAATTGAATTATGTTCGATATTTTTTTTTTTTCTCCACAATCAATCCGTCAATACATGTAAATAATTGGTGTAAAATACAGTTTATCGTCTTTTCATGGCCATCAGATATGACCCATTTCGATGTTTTGAGGCTATGTAGTTACCGTGGAAACACCGTCATCATAGTCACTTTTCCATTGGACATCTGTGCAAAACTTTACCGATATTTACTAAATGTGAAAAAAAACAGAGTGCATATTGTTGGTTTTTCCATTAAATCACAAATGCAATGATTTGTTTATTTGTTATTGCGAGATGACATGAGAAGTCATTCCATAAACATGGAGACGAATGTAAATATGGTGTTGATTTACAGATATTTTCACTATTATTACATATTACAGCTCTGTCTCATACTAAATTAAAAAATGATTGGGTTTCCTGGTGAGTCCACACATACCGCAACATGTTTTTTCTTCTTCTTTGCTTGTTGTAACATTCGTGAAAATCCATTTTTTTAATTCACCTGACTCTAGTTGTGAAAAAAGGTCTTTCCATTGCAGTTTTGCGTGATATACCATTTGCACTACACCTGAAAAACCACCTCTTCCCAGCACAAAAACTTTTAATCGAAAAATTAGACTTTTGGCGAAATTGTCGTTTTCCATTAGGTAAATTTTTATGCGTAAGTTATATTTGTGCAATTTGAGGGTCAATGGAAAAGTGACTATTGTCATTATTGAATACTGTGCCGCACAAGAATCAATTCTTTATATTTTTTTTCAAAGTGAATTATGTTTGATATTTGTTTTTATCTCCACAATCAGTCCATCAATACATGTAAATAATTGATGTTAAATGCAGTTTGTCATCTTTTCATGGTCATCAGATATGACCCATTTGGATGTTTAGAGGCTACGTAGTTACCGTGGAAACACCGTCATCATGTCAGTCTGTAAATATGTTTACAGTTTGATGTGTTTCTTTACAGTGTGGGTCTGGTAACCACAGCTGCCAGTTTTTTTCCTGCAAAAACAACAGGATTTATTTAACCCTTTCATGCCTAAATTATGAGAACCTTAGTCAAATTTTTTTTTTTGCGTGATTTTATTACTCTTTAGGTATGAAAAAAAACAATGTAACTGAAATTTTTTGATGAACCTATTTTTCATGGAGTTAAAAAAAAATGTCCACTCAGCTGGACATGTTTTAACTCCATGAAAATGTAAATAATTAGTGTAAAATACAGCTCTTCATCTTTCCATGGTCATCAGATATGACCCATTTGGACATTCAGAGGCTCCGTAGTTACCGTGGAAACACCTCCATCTTCTACAGCATTGATTCACCAGTAAAACCCATAGAGTTGGATGAATGACAGTGGATGGAGACACTTTATTAAGGATAGATTTGCTGAAAAAGTCACTTTTTTTCTGTTTTCCCTTTATCTGATTTAATAACCTTTGAATTTACTCTGAGTTTTAATAAACATCAACATGATCAACAGATTAAATATAATAAAATATCTACCTTACGCTGAAAAAATGCTAAATACAGAGGATAATATAATAATAAATGGTGATAAATACTTAAGAAAGGTTAAATAGAGAGAAAAAAAAATAATTTGGTAACTGCCATGAAAGAAGCGCTAGGTATTTATGGGTTAAATATTAATCACATTTTATTTACTTGCCTTTATATTCACTCATGCAGATATTATGGAGGTACTGTTATAGAAGTTCAGGATAAATTACATTGTAGAATAGCTGTCAACTGTAGTGACCACTATGCATGAAGGAGTTAATTTATTTATTTTTTTTACAGTGTAGCACATTCATAACCATTCATAAGATAAAACTGTAGGTTGTAACAGACCCAGAGTTAAGATAAGGACATATTTTCTACAAAACAGGCTCCAACAGAGACGCCACGGCCTCATCAAACAAACACCAAAGTGTCTTTTGAGCAATTTATCTGGCATTTATTGTTTATTGTGTTAACATTTTACATCCAAGGGTTTTCCTTCTTTGTTCTGTCAGGTTTAAGTCAGTTGTCCGATAGTGATCTGATTCGGTTCTGTTTCTGATCTGAACAAAAGCTTTACAGAGCTCTGTTGGTGCTCATTTGATAAATACATGGACACAGATACAAACATATAAATAAATATATACTGCAGCTACACACTTATATTTATAACAGTGCATTTGAAGGGAAAAAAAAAAAAAGGTTTAAAAAGTCATTTCTCTGCAGCACATACAGACAGGATAGAGGAAACAAAATAAAGCACAGAGCAGAAATGGGAGAAAACTAATGGCGATGTTTTGTTTTTGTGCACAGAGAGCACAATGGCCTCCTGCATGTGACCGAGGGAGCTCATCAGCAAAAATTGGAAGCATTAATTACTGGAATAAAGGCAGCTGGCATGGCACTTTTAGAAATTCACCACGTTCCAATATGTGTGAGGTACAAGAGGAGGTTTTAAACTTTATTGGGGGGGGGGGGGCAATTTTGTGTAGACATAAAAACTATTATTCTCTACGTAGTTGACAATTGCAAGATGATATGATTGAAAGGAGCTAATGGTGCCTCTTTCAGCAATAACAGTTTATTTCACCTCAATTACCTTTTAGGAAGTCGACAAAGAAAACTTCTGTTGTGCCGCTGAGGGGTAATTTTCAGTTGAAGCCGATCGCATTTACACATTCTGACATTATCTCTTTACATGTGCTGTTTCTCGCCTTCTCCAGTTTATTACTTTTAGGAAATTGCTTCTGCGGTTTTGACTTAAGTTTCAAAGAAAATGAAAGTTTTTATTTCAAAATGATATCTCTTGTCGGGAGCAAATGGAATAAATTCATCACTTGTATTTAAAGATTTTATCAGTGGAATCTGGCTGCAAAACGGGAAGATGCTGAAGTAGAAGATACGCTTCTGCTTAACCCTTTAACTTCTGACGTGTCTGTGGTGAGCGTTCTGTATTTATGATTTATTTTAAATATTCATTAAAATTCAACCGTTCAGTCAATAGGAAACATTTCAAAATGTGCTGATAGAATAGACCTTGTCTTTTCCGTAGATGCCCGAGCATGCTCAGTACACCCCCCGCCACCTGTGTAATGGGGGGCAAAACACAGAGCAATGAGTGAGATTGACTATAAAAATAGACTTTTTTTTTTTTTTTTTTTTTTTACCTTTTTCTTGTGTTTTTTTTGTTTGTTTTTACTGTTGTTTGCAGTGTTGTGGTAATTTTCCATTTTTTTCCTTTTTTTTTTTTTTTTTTAAACTGCACTTCTACCATGCAACTGCTTTTTGATGTTCAACCAGGTGCCAAAAAGCAGCCGGACTGATTTAGAAAAAAAGAGCCCCAAAACAAAAACTACTGGACCCACATTCAAATCCTTGTTAGTCAGTGTGTTCCAGTTCACAGTTCATGTTCAACATCCTAAATCTCTTATCGATGTACATTCTGAGTGTTTTATTTATTGTGTTGTAGTCCTCAAAATCAGTCCCGAGACCATTTTCTGCTTTCTCTGCCTCGCCTCGGACTTGACCCTTCAAGGACTCGGTCTTGACTCAGTCTCGGAGAAAAACTTGTAATTTCAGAGCAAGTCCTCGAGAGTGACATTTTTTTTTATGTTCATGTTAACAAAAAATCCAATTATCCATCATTCCAAATAAATTTAAATACTAAAAAAAACATGTGGAAGAGAATGATTTGTGTGTTCTATTTAAGGTGAAATATGAACAAGGATGCATTGTCTGAAAACTGACTTGTTTTTATGATCTTGGTCTCGACTCTTGAAAGACTCGGCCTCTACATTGGCGGTCTCATCCCCATTACTACTTATTTAGTCAAAACCAGGGGCGCTGCTACCAATTGTGAGCCCCATGAAAGCTAAACGCTGTGGGCCCTTTCATAAAATTCAGTATCTTGTCCATCTGTCAGAGGGGGTGGGGGGGTTGTGCGCTGAAACTGAAACTAAACTGAAACTTAACCCTTTCATGCATAGTGGTCACTACAGTGGACAGTTATTCTACAGCTGTTCTTTGTATATTCATTAATTTTGCTGTTTTAGTTCCATATCAGCCAACACAGTGGACACTTATGCATCATCCTATACACTGCAATTCATACCGTTATTGTATATTGCTGTTCTTTATAAACCTAATCTGCAGTGATGTTTAAAGTGTAAAAAATTGCTTGATATCATTGTTTGACTGTAATTAACAGCTTCTTTTTTTTGTTTTTTACAAAAAGGTGGTTATCTTTTTTGCATATTACAGTCTACTCTCGTTATACCGCCAACTTCCGTTCACGGCCAAATTGGCGGTATAGCGAAAATGGCGTTACAACGGGTTGCGTCCATAATGTGCATGTCTTTACTATATGATGTCTATGCTGCCTCCGTTAACCCGTTCTAATTGCGTTTCTAAATAAATCTTGATTCTGTTATGTTGTAAGGGATCATTTAAAGTGGGGAAACATTTTAAGCATTATTATACCGTGTCGGGAAATGACACCCCATCATCTTGAGGCTTTGGCTTAATCCCACGTCCTCTTCCCGACATCCTGACCTACTGAGTGTTCTGCGATAAATGAACGGTGGCCATTCCGTAGACCTACTCGTAGCTTGTCGCGATCAGCGTCTGGCGCGTTTGTTTCAGTGCATTGTTAAAATTTATGTGTACTCGATGGCAATCACGCTGGCGGTATAACGGTCGGGAAATCAATGGTATAAGTGTTGTTTGTGCATGGAACTGGGCTGGCGGATGGCGATAGGCGGAAATGGCGGTAGCTAATGGAATAACGCATTGGGGATTTTTGTGCAATGGTTTTGGTCGGCGGTGAGCGAAAATGGCGGTATAACGGCGGGCGGTTTAACGAGAGTAGACTGTATCTCCATGAAGTGAGTAATAACTAGTATTAGAGTATGTTAAAATGTGACAAAACATCAGATTAAAAGCATTAAAAATGTTTTCACAGTGAATACATGTTTATTTCCTTCAAAAATTAAACACATGACGTCCAACTGAGTGGATATTTTTGCAACTCCATAAAAAATAGGTTCAGAATTTTTTTTTCAATCGCATTGTTTATTAATGCCTAAAGAGGAATAAAAATTACTCAGGGAAAAAAAATCTTGATTAAAGTTCTCATAATTCATGGATGAAAGGGTTAACATGATTTGAACGTCTGATTCCCGACTTCTATGTCTCTCTTATACAATGGATCTTACAGAACATTTTCACAACTTCTAGCCTGTATCCATTGGACCCCCTCCTCTGCTCTATGGGCCCCCCAAAAATGCTGGGCCCCATGAATTTGTCATGTTAACCCCCCCTTATTGGCGCCCAAGGTCAAAACCTGTCAAACTTCAATTCCTCTCTGTTTTTTTCTGTTATTCTATCCTGTTTTGACCCTAAAACACACAGTAAAACAAAACCACTCACTGTAAGCCCGGAATTTGTATTTACTAAAATGCGTTAATTACAAAATGCACTTAAATGATTTAAGTTTTATGATGTTACTATAAAATGTTAAGTATATTCTACTAATTTGTAGACATAGTTGAAAGTACGAAAAAGTTTAAGTTGAATGGAATTAAATCACTAAGTTTTAGTCATGACCACACCTTTTTATCTTCGCATTGCATTGTGGGTATTGGGCATGTTGTTGAAAATGTGTTATTTTTATGTGCAGGGGTTCAGCGGGGTTGTGGTGTTAGTGTTAATTTGGATTTAATGTGTGTATGGCAGTGTTTATTGGCCTTTTTGTGTTTGTTTTTGTATTTTTGTAGAGCTACACCATGAGTCAGAGCCATAGGAAGAACTATGGCTTTACTGTTCATCTAAGAATGTAATTGTGCAATGAAAATCCTAGTGTCTTGTCAAATTAAAAGTACTACCTGTACTGGCAAAGTATATTTAGTTAACTTCCATTCATGCCACAAATTTTAAATTGAATAATATCATAATTATTTAGGTCAGGGACAGGATATAGAGTTTGATTACCTTAAAAAAAGTTGTTAAAACAGTGAATAAAGAATCTGGCTGTAACTGAGAAAATTAGTCAGTGTAACCTAAAATGCTGAGTTGAATGGTTGGATAGTGAGGTTGATTTTACAACAGATTTAAAGTACAAATAACTTGTCTTTTAGTGTTTTCTACTTAATAGTTTGAGTTCAATACTTTTAGCATTAAAGTTGAACCTACTGAAACCAATTGATTTGTCGATCATTACTCAAATCATTTAAGTGCAATCACTTGCCTCAAATTTTTTGAGTAAACTCTACTTATCCGGGTTTACAGTGCTGAAGAAAAGGAACACAAGCCCATACTCACAGCACCTTTTATGACGCTTCTACAGACGCAAATTCACAGCAGGACGTTTCATTCAAATAATGTCTCAGGAGTTAAAGGGTTAAATCAGTTGTTGCAAATGTTGGAAATCTCATGGGAACAAAGCCTGTTGTGTTCTCCCATATGAGAGACGGGACAATAGCATCAACCTCCCACTACAATTCCCAAACTGTGCTGCATGTTGCTGTGTGAAATAAAGCGTGTATCTCAAGCTGCCATGCTACTCCGGTCCCACTGCGTTGTGTAACCGCTCATTACGTGGCTTGGGTTTCAACTGGCACCTGTAGACAAATCGCACCGCTGCAGGTATATGGTTTCAGCAGGGAGAAAAGAAGTGGGTTTGTAACGGTGTCAAATCTGAGAGAATACCGCTGCTTTTATATGTGACAGCTGCTGTTTGCATTAACGATTTCACAAAGACAAAAAAAAGCTTCGCAGCAGTATTTCAACCTCTTGAAAACGAAATTTAGAATTACAAATATTTGTTTGCAAAGATTAAAATGAAGGCGTCTACCCTGAATATTTATTTTTCTAAGGATTCCCAATACCTCTAAGTAAACAGTACTGTTAATTAACTAAAAGCTCCTAATCATCCATATCTGTACATCAGTGAATGCTGTAATATAGAGTATCTATAGCGTGTAATGAACTAAAAGTGGGTATAGTGGTTAGCACTGAACCCATTTAGATACACACTAAAAATCCCATCAGTCAGACTTCCAGAGTTATTAGATTGTTCATCTACTCATGTAGGCCACACAATGTGATATGCTTTATCAGATTATGGCTAAAATAATGAGAAAGTGGATTAACACACCTAGATTTCTCCTCAGTGCTCCAATCTTTGTGCATGTATACCCGTTAATCTGATTTATTTCTGTATTGTACATCTGTGCATGTGTAAAAAAAAAAAAAAAATCATAGCAAATGAAAGTGAGCAAAAGACAATAACACCATCACATATGTACTCTGAAAAGAAATAGAATAGTGCAGGGGTTCCCAAAGTGTACTTGAAAGAAGCCCAGGGGGTACTTGAAATTTTTTGGGAAAAATCATTAAATAAGTCATCATGTACCAAATACAAAATAAATAATGATAATTAATGCTGAAATATAGATGTCAGCAATTAATAACAACAGCACAACAACAATATAAAACACAATAATTACATTCATATAATCAGGGTGGTATTTGTTGGGGGGATGGGGGGATCAACCCCCCCTGAGGTTTTTACATCCCTACTTCTACTCAATGAATTTCATCCTCGGGGGGGGCAACCAACCAATTTAAATAACAGACAGGTTGTGACAGTTTTCTTACATCTATATCCTCCATTACTGGCACTAACGTTCACCTGAACCGAACTGTCGGTTGTCTCAGAATTCGCGAACATCCCCATGCACTGGGGTGCTGAAATTGGGGGGGGGGACAAATTCATGGGTCCCAGCATTTGTGGGGGGCCCATAGAGCAGTTTATTTGAAAATATTTTTGTGTTAACGATTAAATAAAATATAGCTGTAGTTTTTAGATAAAGAGTATGTTAACAAAACCAGATCTGTACGTAGGAATTATGTATTTCTATTGTTTTGAGAAAATAAAACTATAAGTTGAAAAACAATGTGGTGCTGTTTCAGTTGCAAGACCATAATGTTGAAATAAGCTATTCATGAATAGCTTATTTCAAGTATATGATCATATACTTTAAAATGTTAAATTTACTATTTTATTACTTTTTTTTGTAAACATGTAAATATCACAGAGATCCAATGTTCAGTCTACATGTTTAAAATGTTAAATCTACATGTTAGTCCATAAATATGTTTAAAGTTTGATGTTTTTTACGGTTAAGTAAAATACCAGTTAAATACCAGTTGACTCACTAATCCTATTACTACAGGTCAATAATTGGTGTAAAATGAGTTTTTTTCATCTTTTTATGGTCAGCACATATGATCCAATTGGACGTTCAGAGGCTCCGTAGTTACCATGGTAACACTCATCTTCTACAACACTGATTCACCAGTAAAACCCATGACAAATGACAGTGGATGAACACAATGCGTTTATGTTCAATAATGATAGATTTTCTGAAAAAGTTTTTTTTTTTTCTTCCATTTTCTCTGTTTTTGATACAATAACCCTCAAATATAATCTCATCATGATGATTAAAGTACATGATCAGTAAATTAAATATCAGAAAATACCTGATATAGATGATAATATTATGATATATGGTGATAAATCACTTAAGAAAGGTTAAATATGGACAAAAATTCATTTGGGAACTTTTACAAAAGCCCACTGGGTCTTTATGGGTTAATGGAAGAGCAGCACAAAACATAGTTTTAAGAAGGTGTGAGTCGCTGAGGTGTCCATCACAGCCGATGGCACCGAATCAAACATTTGACTCACTGGAGCATGGTGAAGACAAGTAACAGCAGGTAACTGGCTGGCGGGTGGCCGCAGAGGTGCCAATAAGGACAGCTGAGGTAAAAATAGGTGAATCTTCTTGTGCACTGAGAATTTAGATGTTGTTACAAGATTTGTCACTTTATCCTGGCATGTCCCCAGCCCAGGAAAAACATTGCGTAAACAAGCTTAAACAACAACTGATGTAACGCGTCCTCATGGTTTAATAACACTATAGATCTATTGCCGTGTTTCCACTACGTGCAACCAGCTCGACTCGACTCGACTCGGTATTCCTGGAGACTGTTTCCGTTACAGGATACTACTGACTTTACAGTACCTGGACGTCATGGCGATGTGGCACGTTATTTCTGTGTCATCTGCTCAGAGAGTTGCTGAAAACTCACTCATTGCGTGTTGTCTCGTCTGAATTTTTACGTCGGCCACCAAAGACTGAATCTAATTGACCGACCATGGTGTAGTTTTGGGCTGTTATCATGTGGATTAATGTACCGCTATATTTAGTGTCAACTTCTGCATCTGTTTTTTGTTAAACAGCGGTTCACAGAGAAAACTGTCTGACCAATCAGTAGTCTGCAGTGTTATACGTCATGGTTTAGTATTGCTTGGAACCTCGGCGGAGGTGATACCAAAAAACTAGTACCAGGTACCAGATTCCAGGTCCTTTTTCATAATGGAAACGCAAAAAGGCCAAGCTGAGTCGAGTCGATACCACGCACTGGAAATGCGGCATATATGTATTCGATACCACAAATGATATACGCATGGACTGTGAGGACGCCAAATACCACTGATAGTGACTGATAGTTTTCATTTAGGTTGTTACATTTATTGTCATGGCTAATCTTGGTTTGGGTGTGAAAACAACATTGTTAGAGTCCAAAATAAGGATTGGGAAGAGGGCTAAAATAAAAGTTACATGACAACAAAAACATTGTTAGGAAGAGGAAAACAAAAACAGGTATAAACAGGGGCGCTGCTACCAATTTTGGGCCCCATGAAAGCTAAACATTGTGGGCCCTTTCATAAAATTCAGTATCTTGTCGATCTGTCGGAGTGGGGTGAGGGGGTTGGGGGGGTCCATACATAATGTCACTTGGGCGAGCATGAAAATGAAACTGAAACTTAACATGCTTTCAATGTCCAATTCCAGTCTTCTATGCCTCTCTTATACAGTGGATCTCACATGAAATTTTCACAACTTCTAACCTGTATCCACTGGACCCCTTCCTCTGCTCTATGGGCCCCCCACAAATGCTGGGCCCCATGAATTTGTCATGTTAACCCCCCCCTTATTGGCACCCAGGGTATAAAGACAGATGAGTATTTCTGGTGTAAACCCATACAAATGCTCATCATGTGTGTAAATCCAGAAATGTTGTTGCTTTGCCATATCTGTTCCCAACCAGCCTCCTAAAGGATCGTCTCTTTTAAATGACATCCTTTGGCTATTGGTACTTTTTTCTATTCTTGCATCGTTTTTAACCCTTTTCATTGACACAGATTTTTGTGATGAGTCCAGGCTAACGGAGGAGTTCCACTGGTTTATGGGCCTCTAAAAGTCAGTGTTTCAGTAATGTGTGTGTGTCCATTGGGTCCCCTTTATGTTAAAACAGTATCATAGGAATGGGTTGACCAAATTTAACAAGTTTGGCTACGAATCTGCACTTTGAAGGGTGAACTCAAAAAATTCTGGTGGTCATAGGTCAAGGTCTGTCCGTTAATATGAAGTGATCACAGGAATACACTAAATTTGATCCAAACAAAGAATGATCTGGTCTTAGCTGCTCTAAGACCAAGGTTACTGTAACTGAGTTAAAATATTCTGAATGAACACTGCCAACGGACAATTTGAGTCTCCAGATGATGCGAGTCGTGCATGCATAAAAACATTTATAATGCCTTTATTACATCGTAGACATGCTCCCTCCACAAATGTCTACAAACTCCAGATTTCGTACAAACTGGAAGATTCATACAAATCCATCGTTCATAAGAATCTTAATGACCTAGGCATTAGTGCTCTTTCCTTGAAAATGACAACAAATGGTCTTAGAAAAAAAAAAACAGCTGTTTTTGGTACGTTTTTCAATTTCTGTCAGATAGTAACTTTCTTTTTTGTTATTAGAAAGAGAAAATGAAAATCAATCTGTTGTTTAAATTAGGCTTACCTGTTTTGACACTGAAAAAGAAAAACGCCTTGAAATTCAATTTTAATTCTTCTCTTTTAAAACAAAAATCAATTAACCGCTGTTTTTTCTTTTATTTCTGAAAAGAAAATCCAATTACCAAAAGACACTGACTGAAAGAGCACTAATGACTAGGTCACAAAGATTCTTACGAATGATGGGTTTGTATGGATCTTCCAGTTTGTACGA